>NW_022196909.1:71092463-71116265 GCF_008632895.1 Mastomys coucha | reverse complement strand
GGGGGGGGGGGGGCCCATACAGGTACTTAAGCAGAGCCAGGCCCAGTATGGTCCCCTGAAGCCCCTCCCGGGGGTGGGCCTAGGTTCAGCTTCTTCTCACTCCCGGGACTTGCCAATGACTGCCTCTCCTGGAAAAAAGGCCCGGTCTGCTCTTGTCCCAGAGGTAAATCTGGCAGCTCCAGGGATGGAGAAGATTTGGGGTGGGGGTGGGGGTGGGAGTTGAAGGAGCCAAGCCCAGAGCAATCCGGAAGTCCCACCCTCTTTGTGAAAGCCCATGGGCTCCAGCAGCTGTCAGTCACTTTCCCACAGGATACTAGTAACCCCTTCCCCTCCAATCAGGTACTTGGAACTGTTCTCTCAGCGCTGGAGAAGGCTGGGAAGGGGGAAGGGAGAGCTTCACAGAGAGCAGAGGTAGACTAGGGAGGGCAGTGCCACGGTAAAGTTTATGCCAGATGACAAGCATCCTCAACCTGCCTTGCTGAGGACCGCCAGGCTGCTCCTCCCAACGGTCCCACACCTCAGGAACTTATGGGCCCTCTGATCCTCACCTCTAGGAGTTACCTCCTGGGCTGGTTCCCGTTCAGTTCGCTCTTTGGCATCCCCATGTCAACTCCCTGCCGTATGGCCTTCCATTCCCACCCCATGCAGACACAGCCAATCTGGCCTCTGTACTAAGACCCAGAGGCAACAAAACTGTTTCTATGCAAATGAACAAGTGCACCAGGACTTGCAACGCCAGCCACCATCTGCACAAACAAAAATTCCTTCAGTCCTGACACACGGGTGCAGCTAACTTCAGCCCTGGAATGACCTCTGTCCTAAGTCCTGGGGGCAACAGAAGGCTTTGGGTCCTTGTGTATGTGCCAATTTTTGCCAGGGCCAGAATTCTACTATCTGCGCACCCAGGCTCCAAACATCTACACTGCTTGGCCCCAGCTTTCTCAAACATGAAACCTTAGAGCCTCCTACTTCTACCCCCAGCCCGAAGCTGCCTGTTCTCAGGTGAGCTACATACAGCCCACTGAGTCCCTTTAAGGGCCGGACTCCAGGTCCCCATAAAAGCTTTCTTCCAGCCCTTGCCCTCATTTAGGTCATGGAGATAAGGTCCCTTTCTCTGGGGCTACATCCTGCTCCCCCATCCATCGCGCAGCCTCTCTGGGAGGGACTCTTCCCATCGTTTGACCCTTCCACTTCAATCCCAAGGTGCCCATGCACCCTTCGAGCACCACTACACCCCTCAGGCTCCACGATCCTAGGATCCCCTAAACGCATTTCTGAACTTTGGTGTCTCAGGCCCAGGACACCAAACCAAGTGACACAGGTCCTGGAGGTCAAGGAAGCACCACAGCCGTCCTCTGCAGGACTGGGGGGTCTCTGAGACTCAGGACCTCACCGTGCAGGCTACTCAGACCAAAACATTGCCACACCTCAGTTCCAAAGGACCATGAGTCTCAGGGTCAGGATCCGGAACCGTGGAACACAAGTCTCCCAGACCAGGGACCTCTCCGAAGACGCTCCAGACCCCAGGCACTGTGGTCCCGGAGGAAGGAGATTCCTCCACTCCAGAGGGCCACAGTGCAGCCACCTGAACCCGTAGCCCCAACCTCTCCTCTGCCTCTCCCCTCGGCCTCCATTCCAGCCTCCCCACGCTAGCCCGCCCGCGGCCCCTCTGCTCCGGGCCGCCAACTCCGCCGGGCCCGTCCACTCCACGCGCGGCCTCACCCGGGCCGGCCAGTGCGGGTAGCCCTTCATCTTGGCAAACACCAAGTCCCCGGGCTTGAAGGCGTGCGGCATGTTGTCGGCGGAGGCCCAGGCCGCGGGAAGCAGCAACGGCGGCGGTGGGAGGCGAAGCCAGAGGCGGGAGTCGGACGCCTGAGGGGCGGAGGCGTCCGCACGGGCCGCCGGCCGGCGTCTACTTATTGGGTTCGGCGCGACCGGAAGTCCCGCCCTTCCATGGCTATGGGCCGATGTCGCCGTCACTCATGACGACAGAGACGCGCGCGGACCAATAGAGGGAGGGGCTGGGTCAGAGCTAGTTAACGGGATTGGATAACGGAGCAGGAGCCAAGGGCGTGGACTAGGAGCCGGTGGGTGGGGCGGAGGCTGTCGGAGGTAAAAGACGAAAGCTTTAAGCGGCTACTGGGTGAAGCCTAGCGGACTGATGGGGCGGGGCTTAGGGTGGGATCGTTCATGGGCGTGGCTCGCAGTCAGGATGTGGGCGGGGTAGAGGGCATCAGACGCCTGAGACGCACAGACGTAAGGGGCTTAGATAGAAACGGGGCGTGGCCTAGAGCCGCCGGAGGCGGCGGCCCGGATGAAAGACTGAGACTAATGACAAGCCGCGATGGGGCGGGGCTAGTGAGGGCGAACGTACATAACAGCACTGAACGGGCCACTGGAGTCATCTGGACGAAACATAGCCAACCAATCAGCGTAGAAGACGGATTAAAGCCAGCCTTCCAGAAGGGCATCCGCGCAGCTATGAAGCCCATTGGCTATAGCTCAACCAATGACTGGCATGAAGACAAGTTCAACCGAACTCAGCAAACTCCCGCCGGGAGTTGGTAGAGGAAGGGGCGGGGCTCAAGAGAGGGCAGGGCTGAGAAGGGGGCGGGGCAGAGCTCACTTGTTTACTTTTTTTTTTTTTTTTTTTTTTTTTTTTTTTTTTTTTTTTTGTTTTTTTTCGAGACAAGGTTTTTCTGTGTAGCCTTGGCTGTGCTGGCACTCACTCTGTAGACCAGGCTGGCCTCGAACTCAGAAATCCACCTACCTCTGCCTCCCAAGTGCTGGGATTAAAGGCGTGCACCACCACTGCCCGGCACTTGTTTACTTTCATTATTTAAAAATATTTTCTTTTTCTGGGCTATAATACATTACATATTTTCACCTTATACTTACAGCACCTTTATACTTTGACATTTTGTATTTTAATTATTCTTACTTTATTTTATTTGGAGACAGGGTATACTGTCCTCACTGGGCTGCAACTTTTTATATAGACTAGGCTGGCTTCGAATTCACAAATGTACTTTTGCCTCTGCCTCCCCAGCTCTGTATCAAACATGTAATCCACCGTGCCCTGCCTTAAAATCTGTGTGCGCTATGCGAGGGCATGCACATGCATGCTACAGCGTATATATAGAAGTCACCGGAGGCTTACGGGTAAAGTAATTCATTCGATCAGCCATCTCACTAGCCATTTTATTTTAATTAATTTTATACTGTATCTTAGCAACTGTTTATGTTTATGACAGGATCTTATGCCAGGCTACTTTCTGAATAGCAGTGTACCCAAGGTGGATTTTGAACTTTTGATCTCCTGACTCTACTTCCCAAGGCTTATTTGGTGCTGGGGATGGAATCTGGGTGTTTTGCATGTTAGTGTAGGTGAGCTTTTCACCCTCTAAGCCCCATTCCCACGATGCTTATTTCTCTTATTTACAAAGTGTTGAATACCTACTGCACTTGAGTGTCACAAACTATTCCATGCTCAGTAAAAATACATTGGATACCAAGTGCCTCAGTTTCTCTAGCTGTAAAACAGGGTCCACAATGTAACATGTCCAGTGGGGCCAGAGAGGGTTAGTGACTTCCCTATCTTGAACTGTGTTTGGTCGTTGTGGTTCCTGGAGCTTCCACACTAGAATCCTGACTCACACCATAAAGAACTGTTTGTATTCTTGTGTTTATTTTTTTATTCTATGCATGATCTCAAAGGGAAACAAACTCAAAGGGAAATAAAGGTGGGACGTCTAGGCTGTAAGGACTTCTCACGATCTAAAAAGCTGACAGAGAACTGGCTCACTTAAGCCAGTCATCCCAGGATTCAGGAGAATTGTGGGAGGTGGAGATGGCAGGATGGCTGCTTGGGGTTTGTTGCCAGCCTAGCTCTAGTTTCAGGGAGAGACCCTGTTTCACAGGAATAAAGTTTGTCCTTTGTTCTCTGCCTGACATATATATTGGGGAACTTGGTGGTTGTACACCTATGATCTCAGTAATTGGGAGGTACAGACAGGTAAATCTCTGAGTTCAAGACCATCTTAGTCTCCATAGTAAAACTCAACCTCCAAAAAACCCCCAAAAAACAAAACACACACACACACACACAAAACATAGCTACAATCTTTCTTCTGTCTCTTGTCTCTCTCTCCAGGCAGGTTTCTTTTTATAGCCTTGGCTGTCCTGGAACTCAATCTATAGATCAGGTTCTGCCTACCTCTACCTCCTAAATGCTGAGATTAAAGGAATGGGCCACCAGTGCCTGGCTCAATTTTTTTTTTTTCCAAAGAGCTAAAACATCATGTCCTGGAACATTTTCTGAGCAATTCCTGACTGCCTTTTTTTTTTTTTTTAAAGATTTATATTTATTTTTGAGTACACTGTTGCTCTCTTCAGACACATCAGAAGAGGGCACTGCATCCCATTACAGATGATTGCGAGCGAACATGTGGTTGCCACCGCTGCCCGGCTTGGATGCTCTCTTAAGCTCCCTTGGCGGCTGCGCTGTCCTGAGGGAGGCGAGCCTGTCGCCTCGGCAACGGCGTCCGCAGACAGGAAGATGGCACCCCGCCCGCGAGGTGCCGCAAGGCGATTGTCACGTGCGCCGGGCGGGACTTCCGTCGCCGCGATATTTTCTTTCCGGTGGTTGGCCGCCTGCTCCTCATCCACCCGGGCCCTGCGCCCTCCGCCCCGCGGCCGACGCCGCCGGGCCGCTGCCGCCATGAAGAAGTTCTTCCAAGAGATCAAGGCTGACATCAAGTTCAAGAGCGCGGGGCCCGGCCAGAAGCTTACGGATTCCGCAGGGTGTGTGACGCTGGTTGGGCGACGGAGAGGGCGAGGGCCAGGGAGCAGACAGGGCCGGCGGTTGCGTGGGAGGTCCCTCTAGAGCACGCAGAGCCGGAGTAGTTGGGACGGCGGGGTGTGGGGATGGGCGGGGCCTACGGGGGTGGGGCCTAAGAGCAGGGCGGGGCGTCGCAGCAGTGGTGGGCGGGGCAGAAAGGGAAGGCAGTCCTGTGGTTTAGCACGGGTGGGGGGCGCGGCAGGGGTAGGCGGAAGCGGTGGTCGGTCGTGGTCTGCGCGTTCTGGTCACGGCTTGCAGACTCTCGGTCCTGGGTGGTGAGGAGGGACGGGGCAATGCCCAGAGTGGAGCTAAGGGAAGAGCCACCTAAAGGTGTGGCCTTGGCGGAGTTGGGGTAGGACCTAAGAGAAGGTGTGGGCAGGAGCTCTGTGAGATAGAAGACTTCTTTGTAGGCTGTGTAGTACTCTGGGAGGGATTGGGGAGTGAGAGGAGGAGTGTGGAAACCAGAGAACCCCAGATTGTTGTTGTGGTTGGGGTGCCAGGTGAAGATGGGATCTCTGTGGGGGCCTTGGCAGCTGGGGTACCCCCAGTATTGGGGTTCCTGGAGAACTTTGTGTTCTAGAGAGGGAGGTAAGGCATGTTGGAGCTGCCCAGAAGGGAGGGGTGAGGTAGAGATTGGAGACAGCTTCAGGCTAGTAGGAGTAGCCTGCAGGAAGCATATGTGGGGGAAGTGGGCCCCACAACAACCAGGGACCGGGGCTGTGTGAGGAGGGGCCTGCAGGCCAGGGCTAGAAGGGAGATAGACACAACAGGGTACAGCTACAAATAGTGGGGCAGCTTCCATGATGAGAGGAACATGGAGGTTCAAAGGATCCTCAGGCCAGGAGTTGATACTGGAGGGACTGGTGTCTGGAGGTCCAGTGTCAGTGTGTGTGTTCTATGAAAGTAAATGTCACTTTTATTTCCTCAGATGAAGTGATGAGATGAGAGCTTTTACCCAAGCTGTGTGAACACACTGCTTAGGCTGAGCCCAGAGCATTTCCTATGTTCTAACAACTATCCCAGGAAGCTTTTAATCAAGCTGACTAATTCAGTCTGCCATCTCTCAATTTCTCACTGAATTGCTCTGCTTAATCTCAAACTAAGTCTGGCAATCCCTTCTGGTTCCTTCTCATTCTCTAGCTGCAACCTGCCTCTGAACTGCTTTAGCTCTCTCTCTCTCTATGGCCTGCCTTTTATGTCCCCTCTTTCCTGACTGTTCTCAGAGTTGGGTATAATCTATCCCTGACTCATTCTGTCAAATCTTTCTGATTCGTCACTTTGTCTGCCCCTTAATTAGATGCCACTTTCAAACACGACTTCTTCCTTCTACAAACTAACTCTACATCTTTAGGGATTAAAGATACATGCTAAGGGCATGCATTACAGCTGTCTGCATTACAGCTAGAGAGATTAAAGATTTGTTGCACGTCTGCATTCCTCCCATGTTGCTTGATTAAAATTCCTCTATACACCTTTTTGCAAATTTGGGTCCCCATGTCTGTTCAGGGAGAAGACCTCCAAAGGAAAGTCACCACAGCTGGCCCTCCGACAGCCCCGTCAGGGCCCCACTGACGAGGCACAGATGGCTGCCGCTGCTGCCCTGGCCCGGCTGGAACAGAAGCAGCCCCGAGCCCGGGGTCCTACATCTCAGGACTCCATCCGGAACCAGGGTGAGTTCTGCTCTAGGTGGCACCTGTGGTGGACTGAATCCATAGGGAAAAGGTCCACAGAGGGCAGCTGTGAATCCCATGTGGCAGGAGACACCATTAGTTCTTGTTTGGATGTAGATTTGGAGAAGACAGGGATTAGACTCTACCTCCTGGAACATTGGCAGGGAGGGTTGCTAGCTCTCAGACCAGCCCTATCTTGCCCCTGCACCCCCATCCCTTTGCAGGCCTGAGCCTCTGGGTTCAGGCTGGGGTCCTTACTCTGTCTGTATCACACCTTCCTACTCTCAGTGAGGAAGGAACTTCAGGCCGAAGCCACCTCCAGCAACAATCCAGGAGCTCCTGGGACCAACTTGGTAAGATATCTGCTGGGGCCTGCCCAGTGTTCTGGGGCAGTATGGAGGCAGCTGAAACCTGGGGAGGGAGAGCCTCATGCATATGAGGCGTACCTTTGGCAGTGGGGAGGAGACAGACCTGTGGAAAGGAGGGGTGACGGCAGTGGGCCTTCATGTCCAGCTATAAGAGCCCCCTGTCTTCTATCTTTAGGTACCTGAGCCCAAGGAGGAAATCTCTCCCCACTTGGCAGTGCCTGGTGTGTTCTTCATCTGTCCACTCACAGGTGTCACCCTGAGGAGGGACCAGCGGGACGCCCACATCAAGCAGGCCATCCAGTCGGTGAGTGGCCTGTGCTCCAGCTACTGGACACATGCCCATTAAGCCTATTGTCTTAGTCACTATTCTACTATTCTGTTACAGTGAAGAGACGCCATGGTCAAGGCAGTTCTTATAAAAGTATTTAATTGGGACTAGCTTAGTTTCAGAGGTTTAGTCTCTTATGGCAGAGAATGGCAGCAGGCAGGCAGGTATGGTGCTGAAGTGGAATAGCTGAGCACTACATATCCTGATGTGACAGAGATGAGACAGAGAGATATGGCCTGCCATGGGTTTTTTAAGCCCCAAATCCCACCCCCCAGTGACACACTTCCAGCAAGGCACACCTAATCCTTCTAATCCTTTTTAATAGTGCCACTCCTCAATGACTAAACATCCCAATATATGATCCTGTCAGAGCCATCTCATTCAGACCACTGTACCTAGCAAGGTTTCTGCCCCATCCTCACGAGGCATAGGGTATAGGAGACTCAGAAAATATAAGTTAGATGTGGTACATTCCTGTTTTTCTGCTGAGGCAGAATTGTGAACCTTGGGCAGCCTATTGCTACACAAAAGAAAAGCTGGCTGGGTAGTGGTGGCACACCCCTTTAATCCCAGCACTTGGGAGGCAGAGGCAGGTGGATTACAGCCAAGGCTACAAAGAGAAACTGTCTTGAAAAAAAAAAAAAAGGCAAAGCTGGGAGTATGAGGACATGTACATACCTGTGCCCAGCTTGGACAGTGCCTGGTGGTTCCAGGTGTGCACATTCCAGTCCTGAGCTCTGCTGTAAGGAGTTCAACATGAGACTTGATATAAATTCAGATCAGGAAGGATAGCCCCTAGTGGAGGCTCCAGATTTGTCTTCCCCAGCTGGTAGAGGTCTCACATCCTTTGGCTTGTGGTTTCATCCTCCTGGGAACTGTCTGGCTTTCCCCAATTGTGGGTCTTCTGACTCTAGCCTAGCACTAGCAGCCACAATGCTGCCTTGTCCTGCAGTCCCACTATGGTGTCTTCCTGGGTTCCAGTATCATACCAGCTGCTCTGATTTGCTGATAGGCTTGTGTCCTTTGTTACCTGACACCCAATTGTGGCTGCCTTGGTCTTAGCACCTGGGAGTTTTTATGACTGGTGGTCATGGAGACCTTAGCCCAGGTACTGTGGTTCTTAAGGCAGATATATGGCCACAAGGACCCCAGAAATCTCAAAGAGATATGCTTGTCTCCTCTTCCTGCTTGGCCTTTTCCTCATCCTGGAAGAGGCATGAATGGTTTCTACTACAGGTGTGCATGCTCTTTGTCCTTTATCAAACACTTATGGCTGGCTTGGCCCGAGAACCCATGGCTGCAGCTGCTGTCCCTCTTCCCATTCCCCAGCAGCTTTATGGGGTCAGCATGCCCTCCTCTCCCCCAGCACTTTTCCACAGACCCTGTGGCTGCCTCCATCATGAAGATACATACATTCAATAAAGACCGGGACCGAGTGAAGCTGGGTGTGGATACTATCGCCAAGTGAGTGAGATGTTTACCCAAGGGATCTGAGCACTGGGGGCTACGGTGTAGACTCCCTATGCTTTGGGCACCAGGCTCACCCTAGCTGTGTGAGAACCTGAGTGTAAAAACTGTGAAGTCAGGTGGTCCCCTGGGTGGCTCTCCCTCTTCCCCCTCCCCAGGTACCTGGACAACATCCATTTACACCCAGAGGAAGAAAAGTACCAGAAAATCAAACTGCAGAACAAGGTGTTCCAGGTAGCTGCTATGGCTGTCCTTGGGTAACTGGGCACGGGGTGGGTGTCATGCATGCTGTGTTGCCTGGATTTTTGTCTGTTTTACTTTTGTTGCTGTTGAGACCAGGTCTCACTATATAGTCCAACCTGACCCAGTACTGGGGATCAGCTGAGTACTGACCCAGCTTTCAAAATGCTAGGATACAGGCATGGAGCTCATCACTCATCTTTTTTTTTTTTTTCTTTTTGGTTTTTTCAGACAGGGTTTCTTTGTGTAGCCCTGGCTGTCCTGGAACTCAGAAATCCGTCTGCCTCTGCCTCCCAAGTGCTGGGATTAAAGGCGTGTGCCACTACCGCCCAGCTCTCATCTTTCTTTTCATACATATATTTAATTTACAGGAGCCACTTCATATGTGGAGGAAAGAAAAGCTAGGGAGTAGGCTATCCTTCCACCACGTGGGTCTGGGAACACTAGGCGTCACACTTGGTGGCACACCTTCACTTACCTAGCTGTTTCACCAGTCCTGGTTTAATTTTTTTTGAGTATAGGATCTTGACCTTCAAGACCACAGTAATGTTTGGTCTATGATTGAAACTTGCTGGGGTTGTAGACCTGGCTCCCAGAAGTGGCCTCTCTTTGAGTACTTTTGGGGACTCACTCCCCACATTTATCCTACAAATGCAGACATGAGGCTTGTGGGTACAGCCTCTCCAACCACAAAGCCATTATGGCAGATGGCATTCCTAGAACCATTCACTAGGGGAAGACCCATGGGTGCCAGTGAGAGCTGCTTGGTGGCATCAATGCCAGTAATGGTGGGTCCTGGCCCTGCAACCTGGGTAACCTGTGTATGCCTCATCCTCAGGAGCGTATCAACTGCCTCGAGGGGAGCCATGAGTTCTTTGAGGCCATTGGCTTCAAGAAGGTGACCCTACCCGTGCCGGATCAGGGTGAGAGGGCGGCCAGGCAGGTGGGAGGGGGCAGGGGTGGCATGTGGGACACAAAGACAGCTGTGACGCCTCTGCAGAGGGTCAGGAAGAGTTCTACATCCTGAGTGAGGATGCACGGGCGCAGCCGCAGAACCTGGAGCAGCACAAGCGGCAGCTGTTGGGTGCGGAGCCTGTGCGGGCCACTCTGGATCGGCAACTCCGAGTCTTCCGCCCCTCAGCCCTGGCCTCACATTTTGAGCTCCCCTCAGATTTCTTCAGCCTCACAGCTGAGGAGGTGAAGCGGGAGCAAAGGCTCAGGTAGGCCCATATGAAGAGGGGGAAGTTCATGGGGCAATAGTTTAGGAGGCCTGACCACACTCTTCCCCACGCAGAACAGAGGTGGTGGAGCGGCTGAGCTCACTCAGGACCAAAGCCATGCGGGAGAAAGAGGAGCAGCGGGAGCTGCGCAAGTACACTTATGCCCTTCTGCGCGTACGCCTGCCAGATGGCTGTTTACTGCAAGGTCCGTGACCACCCCAGCCCAGGGTGGGTGGTAATCTGACTGTACCACCTCTGCCTCATGCCCTGTTCCCCGCAGGGACCTTCTATGCTCGCGAGAGGCTATCGGTGCTCTTCCAATTTGTGCGCGAGGCGCTACAGAATGACTGGCTGCCCTTTGAGCTGAGGGCCTCCGGTGGGCAGAAGCTGGAGGAGAACGAGGCCCTGGCTCTGAATGAGTGCGGGCTGGTGAGCTGGGGCTGTGCTCATGGGATCACACCCCTGGCACTGAATGGGAGGGTCCAGCATTTTGGACCAAATTGCCACTCCCAGGGTGTGTGTGGAGATGCTGGGCTTATTTTGTCTCAGTGCCTTGGTTTTCATCGGTGAGATGGGGAGCTAACTGAAGGGATCTGTATAGTGGTGAAGGTGGCATGGAGACAGGTCATCATAAGGGGTGTTGCATCCTAGGTGACATTCTCCCTGCCTTGCAGGTACCCTCTGCCCTGTTGACCTTCTCCTGGGATGCTTCAGTGTTGGAGGATATAAAGGCAGCAGGAGCTGAGCCACCAAAATCTGTCTTGAGGCCTGAGCTGCTTGCAGCCATCGAGCAACTCTCCTGAATAAATGCAGGCTTGGCCCATTGTGGCTCCAGTCTCATGCTGTTCCCAAACCCATTCCTTTCCCTGAGTCCCCAGCAATAGGAAAGACATTAGTAGCAGTAGTGTTGGGAACAAGGTCCGATCTCAGGAGCTGAATTCTCTGTGGGCTGTAAGAGACAGGCTTTTACCTGCCTGAGGTGTGTGGAACCTTAACTCTCTGGTGCCATCTTGGAATGCAACACAGGTGGAATGGACACACAGGCTGTGGATGGAGGCAGCTGGCAGCATGGAACTGTAATTCCTAAGTTATAAACCCCAAATAAACAGGCTATTTAAACTCAGCCTCCCAGTCTTTCATCAGAGCCAGAGCACCATGGTCATTGAAGGGCTGGCAAGTGTGAATCCTGTGCCTACAAGTCAACCAACCAACTCTAGGTTTAGTATCATTCTGAGGCCCCTGGGTGTTTCTTTTCTACCCTAGCAAGCTTGGACTGGACCCAGGACAGGTGGAAGGACATGCACCAATGTAATATGATAGTTGAGACAGAAGACATATAGGGCTCAGGTAGAGTATGTTTATACATGTCCACATTTGCCCAGGGCCTGCACAGCAGCCACATCATCCCTGGCACAATTCATAGCAGATGTTTGCCCACAGCAAGTGCTGTGATTAAGGCCCAAGCAGGCATCTGTCAATTAACTAAGAAGGGCAGATTAGCACACAGGCCCGGGGTCTTTACAATTTGGAAGTAGCTGTCCAGGCCTCCTCTCGACTCCAGACCTAGGAGTGTAGGACAAAGTGCTCTTACCATGGGAATCAGCAGGAGGCTCGGTCTGTTGGTTGCTAATCAGGTGCTGCAGGGAGCAGGCTGTTGCTGGTCTCCATTCCCATCTCCCTCTGCAGCTCTCTACAAGGCTGAGGGGAAGCATGGCCTCCACTGCCCAGAACATGCCTACTACCAGCCTTGCACTTCCGGTGCCTACACTCCACTACTCCCTGTCACCTAGGTCAATTTCCCCCAGGTCTTTCAACTTCACACCTGTCACTTGCAAAGTGTGGGCGCAGGTATGGGAGCTTCTGAAATGTCTCTCCCAACATCTGGCACATCTATGACCATACAGTCTGTGTCATCCTCTTCATCCTCTTCTGTGTCTGCCTGGAAGCCGTCCATGTCCCCAGACCCAACCTGTGCAAAACACAGCCTGTCAGCATGCTGACCCATGCAACCCCCAACATATTGTTCTGGACAATGTAATTCCTGGTGGAAACTGACTTCACTGGGGACTATTGCTGCAAACCAAGTGCTAAGATGAGCTATGTTCCAACCTCAATGTCAGTACCCCACAGCAACCTCAACAGCTTCTGGACTTTGGATTCAGAGAACCAACTGAACATGCACTTTCTTGGGTGTTTCTTTTGATGGCTAAGTCTCAGCAGCTCCTGCAACTGGGACGGACTATTGCTGGAATTCCTGGCTAGTTCATGGGTTTCTGGGGAGGAGAAAGATGCAGCCAGGTGACACCACATGGTGAGGAAAGTAGCCTGAGGAGAGCAGCTATCACTCCAGTTTCAATGCCTCTGTACATGGAGGCTGAGGCAGGGTAAAGAGCTGAGTGCAGCCTGGGCTGCTGCTTAGTGCTTAAGAACCCTGGCTGTTCAAAGAGAGGACCTGAAGTGGTTCCCAGCACCCACATGGCAGCTCACAACTGCTTTTTACTCCAGCTGCAGAGGATCTGATGCCCTTTGATAGACTCATGTGCACATGCGCACACAGCCATACAGGGATACACATCCATAAAAACATGATAAATCCTTAAAATGTGGAAAACCAAGGCTCAAAAGCTTGCACAGTCAGGATAATGGAATGCTCTTGACAGGTGTGTAGTGTTAGGCAGCATGATGTCTGGGTTGTATGGTTCAGTGCCACTTTGGCCAACTTCTCAGATCTGATCTGCATCCAATGGAATGTTTACATAAACTGTAAAGTTAAAATAAATACAAATGATGGTGGTAGTTCTTTAAAAAAAAAAAAAAG
Organism: Mastomys coucha; assembly: GCF_008632895.1. Classification (NCBI taxonomy): domain Eukaryota; kingdom Metazoa; phylum Chordata; class Mammalia; order Rodentia; family Muridae; genus Mastomys; species Mastomys coucha. The sequence continues at coordinate 71,103,314 of NW_022196909.1, read as the reverse complement.
CTTGCACAGGACATAGTCTAGAGTGATCACAACTCCCAGCTATCGGTTGAACTACCCTGTGCTCTAAATGAATCCAGAATGGTCAAGACCACAGAGGCCCTCTCCAAGGATTATGGGTACCAAGTCCACAGTGGTAGCCAGCACCAGGCAACACTGGGAGCCAGAGTCCTAAACCAGCCTAGATCGCAGAAGACCAGAGACACTGGCACACATGAGCAAGCTAGGCTTCTCAATGGAAAAAATAAATGCTGACACTGCCTCAGTGGGCAGGGTTGCATAGGGTTCTGATGTTTGTCACAAACTTGTGCCAATGCAACCCAGTACACAAAGTGCCACTCAGAGTTAGGAGCTGTGGAGCAGGAGGCTGAGGGGTTGGTATATAACCCTGACTATGATATTCAGAGACATGGATAGATTCATGGCTGCTGGCCCATGCAGGGGGCCCAGGAGGACAGGTGAGGCATAGGTTCTTGGGAGGTAAGAAACTCCAGGTGACCATGATAATCATGACAGCTAGGTTACTAAGAACCAGTCCCTCAGTCAACTGTGGCCTCTGGAGGAAGCTGTACATGCAGATGCAACCATCTGTTCAGTTGCTGTTGTAGAGGGCAGATAGATAGCCCAATAGGTAAAGGCGATTGCTGCACAAGCCTGGCAATCGAAGTTACACACCAGAAACCCATGTGAAAGTCGGAAGAAACCAATGCCATAAAGCTGTTCTCTGACCTGGCATAAACCAAGCAGGTATACAGCCTGCTCTAGGCAGAAGTGGGCAAAAACTCATGCCCCCTACAGCTCACCTGTCCATCATAGCGCCGCTTCTTCATAAACTGTGTGATGCACATGGTGGCTGCTGGCTTCCGCTTGAGTGACATAGGCGTGCTTTGGCCAGGCCCCTCGGTGGAAACATTGCCACTGTCTTCCCTGGGTGCTGAGGGCATGGCAGTGATGTAGGTCCACTGGCAGGGCACTGGCAGGCACTCCTGGCCAAAGCTCCTGAGCACCTGTGGGTGCACATACCAGCACATACGGAAGTCGGGCCGCTTCTCATAGGCAGAGTTCTCGGAGATAAGGCGCTTCAGCCTGGCCTTGGATGGCACAGCAACAGCATCCTCCAAGCTGGGCATCTGCAGGTGTGGGGTAGGACTTGGGAGGCTCAGTAGGCCCCGGCGGCATTGCTCCTGGAATTCACGGATGATCACCTTGCTCCCATTCACATTGCCGTGTAGCAGCGGAAGCAACTGGGCCAGGACTGTGGGATGAGATGGGCTAAATGAAGCCATGAGAGCGTCCCATCCATCCTCACTGTTGGCAAGGCACACTCCAAAGAAAGCTACTTGGCATGGACTTAAGACTCGCTAAGCCACATGCCCACTTCCCAGTGGCCCTGAGCAATGCCATGTGGTCTGAGCAGCCACTGCTCTCTCTGAGCCACCAGTGTCCCCAGGTTTAGGACAGAGGGAGTGGCATTGCACTCTGGTCCAGGCCTCAAAACTGACTCAGTATTCTGCTGTGGCTCCTACTAAAATCTCCAAGGGAGCCAGGCCTATGGGCTCACACCTGCTATTCAAGTTCTCAGGAGATGGAAGCAGGAGAATCACCATAAGAGTTCAAGAACACTGCAAGGCATCTGGTAACCTCAAGACTTGTCTTAAGTCACAATATAAGACACTGACTCAAAAAACAAAACAAAAAACAAAAAAGTCAAGGATAGTGTAGCAAGACTGGGTATGGCTCAGTAGTAAGCACTTGGCAGGTTCATGCACATCTTGGGTTTGTACCCAGCACCCAAAATTAAAAGGGCAAGCTGCTACAGAGATGAGCAGAAGGCCCTGTCAGTTGTACACAGTGGACAGATGCCCACACATAGGCTCTGCAGACTTGTGACTTCATCAAGGACACCCTGCTGGGTGGGGGCTGTTCCCAGATACTCCCGCACCCTACTTACTATGCTGGTCCCTTTTTTCCCTCCTGGAGGCCCTGGGTTCTGGCTCGTCAGGGGATGCCACATCCAGCAGGCATGCAGTGAACTGCTGCAGCAGCTTCAAGTCGGAACCCGTGCAGTTGGCTGCCTCTGCCGCCCACACACATCCCACCTGCACAGGCTGCAGCACACGAAAGCGCTTGCCCTTGGCTAGGAGCTCATCCCACTCCTTGGCCTTCAGCTTCTGGCGTACTTTGTGGTTCTCGGGGTCTGCACACTCCTGTCAGGATATGGAGCAGACCCTTGTTTAATGCCCATGCTCCCTGGCACCAGAGCCAGCACCAGAGCCTAGGAGAATGTGGCAACGAAGGACAACTTTAAGGAGTCAGTTTCACATCCTCAATCATACGATGAGTCGGTATTTCAGCAGCTTTGCCTGTCCAGCCTCACAGCTTCTAAGACATGGTTACCAGGTGGCCAAATCCCTAACCCCAGAAACACCCCGCTCAATGTGGCTTCCAGTAGGGTATGAGCTGCCCAATGACAACATGGCAGGAAAGAGATGAGAAGAGACAGCCAGTCTGACCTCAGCCATCCTGTTCAGGCTCTCTAAATCTGCAACCAGGAGCTTGGGACCTAAGTATATCATTCAAGCTCTCCACAGCCCCTCATGGGAGAACTTGCAGGGGCACAGGACCTTCTGGAACTGTGGGGCAGCCCATGCTTTCTTTGGGGGTTTGTTAGAACTCTAGGTGAAATCTGCAGACCAGGCTGCATGTCAATCACTCTGCAACAGAGAAAGCCCAGGCCTACTCACCCAGAGCCTAAACCAAAGCAGCTGATCACCTCAACACCCTATAGCCAGCTCAGGCAGGAGCCCTCACCTCAGTCACGCCTTCATCTTCAGATAGGTACCCATGGGGCACAAAGAAGCCATCATCCTCATCCTCATCTTCCCCCACATCGTCATCCTCATCCTGGAAGAGAAAGAAAAGAGCTCACATGCACACAGAACACAGATGTCAGAGTTGAAGGCTAGTCTGGACTCACATATAAACACATAGGTGCACCGAGGAGCTTGCTGAGCCTTCCTAGTGCCCAACATTGGCTTTGGATGTTCGTTCCCTAGCTTATTCTCAGTGCCACAGTACATCTAGACGCATCTACATTGGTGTCAACAGGACTGCATTAGGTCACAGTGAGCTGGGGAACCAGGCAGAAACAACACATGTAGGCAGAAGGGACTGGTAGGGCTCAGTGTGGCTCCAGTCTGTCCATGTGCCTGGGGGAGCTGGGGTGGTAAGCACTCACTAGTCTAAGCAGGACCAGAAAACCAGATCAACAGGCGTACCCCATATAAGCCAACTGTATAGTGGTTGCCTCCTGCATTTGGTGTAGCCGATGCCATCCATCCTCACTGGGGTTACTTACCCCCTCACTGTGGGACAAAGACTCCCCAGGTTCCTCTTCTTCCCACTCATCATCACTGTCTACCTCATAGTCAAGAAGGTTCTAGAGAGAGAACAAGGTGTGAGCACCATAGCAGAGGAGTCTATCCCCACAAAGAACCCCAACCCCAAGGCTTACTTTGTCCTGGGCCCAGGGGTTACGGGGGCGGATGACTGCTGTCTTCTTGTTCCACGTCCCCCAGTATGCTGGCCGGTGGTTCTCTGAGAACTGCAGGAGCTTCATGCGGCCAAACTTCTTCCGTTCAGGCACACCATCCACCTTGCTGCTCTCCACGATGACCACATCCCTGATAATCAGACTATGCTTAATGATACTATGCTCTTGGCTGGCTGCCATGTGGCCTGCCTATTCAGGTGCTGCTCAGGACTGTTCTTCCTGTTGGACCCAGGGTGCAGGAGGTGTGCCCCATGACATGTAAGCCAAAAAGGACACTCTGGGAGATGGTGACTCTTGGACTCAGCAGCATAGAGCAGTATGGGGTTACATGCCAGGCTCTTCTATGGCCTGGTGTGCCAGCTCTCACCTGTCCATGTCTGTGTCATGGCCGCAGACCTGGGTGGGCCCCAATCTCAGGGGCAGCCGGCTTTTTAGGTCACTGAGGAAGGAGCTTGCCACACTCTGCTGCTGCAGGAGCTGGTCCAGCTGATCACACAGGTCTTGATCCAAGGCAGCTCGGGACCGTGGAGCCAGCACCATGTGTTCTTTGATTTCAAAGGGGGCAAACTTACCACAGGAGCCGGCTAGGGTCTGCAATAGGAAGAACTCAATGCACTACCGGCAGGTGAGAGGCCATGCTAGCACTACTGCACTGCTGCATGGTGGCCGAAGGGAGCTGCATGGGAACTGGAAGACCTCAGAGACTTTCTTCTTTGGAGTGATAGGAATGGATTTCAAACAAAGCCACTTGATAGCTACCTCCACCCGGGTAGCTTTCACCTCACTTGTGGAGACCCAGCCTTGTGTATAGCCTGGGCCAGCCTCAAACTGACAATCCTCACATCTAAGCCTGCTGAGATGACAGGCATGGGCCGACACAGTCGTCTTCCAGATTTTGGTTTTCTGCTTTTTTTCTCTGTGGGCACTGTATACATATGGTACATAGACATACACGCAAACAAAACACCCATACAAATAAAAACAAATATCTATAATAGAGGAAAATCTCCATTCATTTTGTTATGTGTATGTGTGTGTGCCTTTTGGTCCACACACTGTCTGAAATGTTTGTTAAACTCACTGAGCTCTGGAAAACCAGTTTCTGTGTGAGCTAAATGACTAGATGATTGGGATGGATGAGTGAGTGTATCCTAAGGAGCAGCTTAGACCCCAGGGACAGCATGTAGCAGAGCTCAGAGCCATTTCCTGTGTTCTAAGAGTGAAAACACAAGAGTCCCCAAAAGGGCATGTGTCCAGCCATATGCCCTATTGGCTGGGCCATTCACCCTACCATTGTTGCATTCTTAAGTTTTTTCTCTCTGACAGTTATGTTGGTGTACATGAGGGCTACACTTTGTACATAGCTTGGCTGTTTGGCTGGAGGTCTCCCTAGTGGGCATGCCACAGACACTGGGAACCCCTAAATATCATGCCACCCAAGCCTGGCCTCAGGGCCTCTTGGAGGGCAACCAGACCCTATCATATCCCAGAGCTTCCCCTAGGCTTTCCAAAGCTCTGAGTCAGAGAAGTAGCAGCTGGTCCCCTGGGGCCAGAAAACTCTTGTAGCATTAGGAATATTCAATATGGTCATAGCCCAGCTGACCACCTGAAATCCCAGTGCTCCTACCAAGGTATATAGGCCAGACCTCCAGGCAGAATACAGATCTAAAATACAATGGCTGGCAATGTGGCTCAGCAGGTCAAAAGCTCATCACCCATGCCTGGTGACCTGAGTTCAACTCTGATAACTTGTCCATGATGGGAAGAAAAAAATGACTATAGAAAGTTGTTCTCTGATCTCTGCCCAAGCATACATAGGTACAATAATAAATAATAAAAAAAAAAAACTAGGGGCCAACAAAATATCTCAGGGTAAAGGTGCTTGCTTTCAAACCTTATGACCGAATTAGGAGTTCTAATCCCCTGAATTAGAACCCACACACTGTAAGAATTGACTCCTTTAAGTTTCACTCTTAGTTTCATATATACGTGTGTAGTCATAAACCATTCACCTCATGGATTAAAAGTATGTTGCTTGGATGCCACATCCCACCGTTTAAAACCTCAACCCTTCCTATTTCTGCAAAGTCAAAGGCATAGAACATAAAACTTTCTAAGCAAAACCCAAAACAGCCAGCAGAACAGGAAGGGACAAAGCCCAGGAGATGGCAAGCCACCATAACACAGTGCAGGCTACACCAGGGCTATCCTCAGGGTACTCCAAGCCCTTACCCAGTGTTTCTTTCCACAAGATGAGTGGGTTTTGTCACGGGCTCTGGCTCTGGTATTGGTCATAGACCAAGTGCCTAGAGCCATGTTGAGCCTCCTGCTTCATACATTAGCTAGGGATTTGATGGAGGTACAGAGCAGACTCACAAATGCAAACAGGATGCTTCAACTGAGCTGATAAGAGCATCATTTCTCCACTTGCCTACAGGCTAAGGTGGCTGAGGTAAAAGAGTAGTTGCCACTCATGGCATGGCAGGAGGGGCCGCCTTCCACCTCAATTACCACATGTGAAGCTGGCCAGGGTCACCACAGCTTTCCTTCCCAATAAACAAGGCCATTTCCAGGTAGTCACAGTACTATGTTGTGTCTCATTCTGGCCAGGTGATGAGGATGACACATTGTGTGCAAACATTAAGACCATGTTCAGCCCCTGGCATTTTCAGTCCTGAAGTTGCAGCATTCAGGGGCTGATGGAGAAGGATGGTGAGCTCAAGACTAGCTCAGCCTACACAGCCAGTGCTAAGCTAGATCCTAACATGCCAGGGTCAGGATCTAAGTAAGATCCCCAAGCCACCAAAGCCACCGCGGGACAAGTATTCGAGTGACATGTAGCACAGTGTTATCTAAGGGTGGGCAGTGAGGGAAGCGGCTGGGTGAAAGGCCAGCCTCAGGCTACCCACTTCCTACTGCACCTCAGGCCTCTGCTCCTAGGGCTACCATGCCATCCACAAGTCAGCTCTCAGAGTGGCATCACTGGGCTCCACAGCCTTCTAGAGGCAAAGAAAAAGCTCAGACTTGAACCCTGAAAGGAATGTATTCAGTGGTCCTAGAGCAAGACTAGGGAGATGCATTGTCAGTACAATGCTGCCGTCCAAGGTAGCAACCACATAAGATCCTGAGCCCAGCACAGTGGGTAACTTTGGCTCTGCAATGGCAGCAGACAGAGCACTCTTCCTGTTTGCTGGCCAGCCAATTTATACACAATTTGTAGGTATAAGGCTCTAAGAAATTCTCTCAAAAAACAGGGTGAATGGGGGCAAACTCACAGTATTTTAAAAAGCCCAACAAGAGTTAGCTGTGCCTAGAACAGAGCTGAGGCAGCACTCACCTTGGGAGCCTGTGGAGTCTTCGGTTTCTGGAAGAATCTAGTGATCTCCGCCTTTTCTGCCTTAATGCGCTACGGTGGGAAGGAGACAAGACAGGCACTTACCCCAGGGCATTCTGGGAAGGCAATATTGTCCTCAACCTATGCCCTCATCCATATGCCCTCACTACAGCTGAGATGAGATCTGAGTGGGCATGCAGCCAAGGCTAACCTTTTCTTCTTCCCGTAACCGCTTCTCCTCCTCTTTCTTCCTCTTCTCCTCCAGTTTAGCCCTGGGAGACAGAAGAAGTGAGTTGTGAGCCCAGGGAGCCAGCTCCTCCCATATCCCACCTTCAACAAGTCTCTAACAAAGAAAAATGCACAACCTCAAAGTTCTTTTCTTTGCTTCGGAGACACAGTCTTGCTAGGCAGCCCGAAGCCTCTTGCCCCTGCCTGAGTGCTGATGTTATTGGTATCCCAAGTCTCCAAATAAACTTATTTTGAGAGAGGGTCTCACTATGTAGAGTAAGCTGATCTGCAACTCATAGCATCCATTAGCTTGAGTGAGGATTAAAGGCATGCACCACATCTCCCCATCAATATGAAATTCTTGATGGCTTGGGGTTCTGTGGGCAGAGTGATGACTAGGCATGCACCAAGCACTAGGGTGGAGACAGGAGAATTGAATCAAAAGCCGAAGGGCCTCCTCAGCAATACGACAAACGTGCTCAAAAATCATTTGCCATTGAATAATCTCAGCCATCTACTTGCAGAGAACAAAGAATGTTTTTCTTTGTTGTTGTTTTTGGCTGGGCATAGAGGCATATGCTTTTAATCCCAGCAGAGCCAAGGTGATCTTTGAGTGTGAGGTCAACCTAGTCAACAGAATGAGCTCCAAGACAGCTATGGCTACAGAGAGACCCTGTCTCAGAAAACCAAAATGAAATGAAACCAAAAATAGAAAAACAAATGAACAGTACTATCTGGATAGAAATGAGAATGTCTCATGAGATACCGAGCTTCTGTGAGCTTCTTTCAGAGTCAAAACCTTGAGGGGCACAGTAGCTGTCTCCTGAGGCAATGGCCCAGTTAGGGAACCGAGGAAGAAATGTTGATATGACCAGAGCATCTGAAACCAAATCCCCAACAGTCTGGTAGCCACCAGCCAGCCAAAGCCCACAGCCCTACATAACACAGTCCAGAAACCAACTAAACCTCTCCAGCTCTAAGGAGTGAGGGACAGAAAGGACTCAGCAGGGACACTGCTGCGGAGTGCCTCTAGGGGCTGGACACTCACTCCAGAGCCTCCTGCCGCTCCTTGCGTCTTTCCTCCTTAAGCCGCTGCTTCTCTGCCTTCTCCTTCTCATCTTTCTCCCGCTTCTCCCTGCGCTCCTTCTCCTTCAGCTCCTTCTCCTCCTCCTTCTTCCTCCGTGCCTCCTCCTTGGCTCGTCGCATCTCTTCCCTCAGCTTTTCCTTCTCCTCTCTCTGCTGTTCTCTATCCTGTGAAGACAGTAGCAAAGGTACCTCATAGGTGAGCCGTGACAAGAACTGCCAAGTTCAGAGCCCAGCACTCAGGACACAAATGGTAGGATGCCAGGTCTCCACATAGCCAAGGCTGACTCAAGATTTCTTGCATACACATGTGTGACTTTATTTCTTTTGAGGTGGTTGACTGGGCTAAGGTACAGGAGCTTGGTGGGAAAGTCTTGGGTTAGACTCAATCAATGCCCAGCAGGTATATCCACACTTGGAGCTGTGGGTATGTGGGCAGCTGCTGTAGCAAACCTGTGTTAGGTCTTGGTAGCATATTTTTCAACCGTGTACTGGGCCATAGCTCTCAAGTGCTACTTTCTGGCAAAAAGAGGCAGTGTGAACTAAGCAGGAGGCACAGGTCTGACTGTTGCAGGGACCGGTCTGTCCCTGGTTGTTGCTAAGGAGACAGGTGCCCTGGAAAGTCTGGCCACTGTACTTTGCACATGTGCTGCTCACCCAGACTAAGTTGCACTTGGAGGTGCAGACATGCCATCCTGTCACTGGAAAGACCTAGGCCAGACTGGGCTACACAGTGAGCCTCTGTCTAAACAGATCAGACAGACAGGCTGGGTGCCCTGTAGAGGACCAGCATGTTCAGCATGCAAATGGCCGACCATCCAATACTGAATGCCAAGGAGCCCCACTGGCATGGTACCCTGCCTAACTCAAAAGGGGCTGTGTAGTCCAGACTTTTCCATATTAAGAAACAGAGTCCGCACTGTGGGCCACATGGTAAGAAGCAGCAGCTGTCAGCTCTGCACTATCTGGAACTACTCCCATGTGACCCTAACTCACAGAGAGTGCCACTGACAAAGCTATTTTGTTTGGTTGATTTTTGAAAAAAATTTTTTTTCAAACAAGGTCTTGCCAGCTGATGGTGGTGCACGCCTTTAACCCCAGCACTTGAGATACAGAAGCAAGTGAATCTCTGAGTTCAAGGCCAGCCTGGTTTACAGAGTGAGTTCCAGTACAGCCAGTTCTAGAGAAACCCTGTCTCAAAAACAAAACAAAATGAAAAAACATAAGAAAAAGAGAAAAGAGATAGGGTTTTACTATATAACCCTGGCTGAATTTGAACCCAATGCCCTTTTGAAGGGAGCTTTCCCACCACCTCCATTTGTGCTAGGAGAGACCAAGGCAGGATTTATGCACTCAGGACACCTCAGTGTATCACTACTGTTAGTGCAATGGCAGTACAAGTGCAGCCCAGAAAAGCACAGAGGTTCAGAGAACTGGGAGGGAGGGAGGGGGCCTTACTCTGTGCAGTTTGCTCCTGCTCTTCTCTGTGGAGCCTTTGACAAGATTCTTGGCAACCTGAAAGGAAAGACAAAAGAGCTTAAGTCACATTGCCCAGGGACTCCATCATACCCTGCACAAAGGGCAGCAGAGACATTATGAGTGCAGTCTGTAAGCCCCTCAAAAGCCTAGCAATTTAGCAGTTGACTATTTATCTTGAAGCACAAAGACCGAAAAAAGCCAGGTGTAATGATAAGACAGTTTTAATCCCAGTACTGGAAACCAGGAGATAGGATTCCTAGGGGCTCACTGCTTAGCAGTCTACTTCAACTAGCTGGCCCAGGCCCAAGTGGCACACATATGTCAGAAGCCACCCAGGGAAGGCTAAAGGCATGCAAATACATTTCCTGGAGATAGTCCATTGTTTTGCACGGCCAGAAAAGGGTGAACTCTGAAATGCAAGGCCAGAAACTTGATCTTGATGCTGATAAGCCTTTCCTGTCACTGTTATATAGCCTAATGATTCCTGGGCATCTGCTCACCCTATTGAACAAATTTCCTGCAGGTCAACATGAAGATGAACTTCCATAAATTAATGAAGTTTTAGGAGATGGTTTTAGTTGTTTTGCCAAAAAGATGTAATAAAGTTAGAATCAAGAATAGAATGTAGCCGGGCAGTGGTGGCGCACGCCTTTAATCCTAGCACTTGGGAGGCAGAGGCAGGCGGATTTCCGAGTTCGAGGCCAGCCTGGTATACAGAGTTCCAGGACAGCTGGGGCTACAGAGAGAAACCCTGTCTCGAAAAAACCAAAAAGAAAAAAAAAAAAAAAAAGGAATAGAATGCGAGGGCTGGAGAGATGGCTTAGAAGTTAAGAGCACTGACTGCTCTCTCAGAGGTCCTGAGTTCAATTCCCAGAAACCACATGTTAGCTCACAACCATCTGTAATGTGATCTGATGCCCTCTTCTGGTGTGACTGAAGGCAGCTATAGTATATTCACATACATAAAAATAAGTAAGAGTTAGGACAGCCAGGGCTATACAGAGAAACGTCTCGGAAAAACCAAAAAACAAAAAAAACAAAAAAAAAACCACCCAAATCCAATTCTTACATGTTAACAGTGTCTCCAAGCAGTAGTGGCGAACGCCTTTAATCCCAGCACTTGGGAGGCAGAGACAGGCGGATCCAGGGCTATACAGAGAAACCCTGTCTCCCTGTC
>NW_022196909.1:71088555-71092453 GCF_008632895.1 Mastomys coucha | reverse complement strand
AAAAAAAAAAAAAAAAAAAAAAAAAAAAAAAAAAAAAAAAAAAAGAAGAAACAGTCATTCTAGGTCAGGTCCAACAGATAAAGCCACAGGTGAGCCATGTGAAACTGTTGCTTTGAACTTATGAGCTCATAGAAACAATGCTTTGAACTTATGATCAACAGCCTTCTGTAACTGCTCTTTTGTGTAACATTTTATCCATGAGGTAATTTTCCAAAGAACTCTTTTCTAAGAAGGTATAAGAAGGCCAGAGAGAAGAAATAAAGTGTGGCTTGGGGGTTCTGCTCCATCTACCAAATGCATATATGCACATGTCTATAGGTCTATGTATGTAAATAAATGTATGTGCATGAACACTTGTGGAGTGGATGGGTGGTGGGCCTGAGCAGACTATGTGTATGCGTGTTGTTTGTGTAGAAGATTTTCTTTCTTTTCTCTTTCCTTTCTGGTTCACAAAGAATTAACAAGTTCCAGGCCTGGCCAGCAGAGACAGCCTTGAGCCAGAGAGAAAAGATCCCTAGCAATTAAGCCTTTTTTCTTCTTAATCCCCTACTGCTGCCAGCAGGAACTAATTACCAGAAGCCAATGGCTTTTGCCCTTAGAATAGCAAATAGTTATAAATAGAAGACTTGCCAAAGATAAAAGAGCTTTGGCGCTGACTGCTGAACTCTATACCCTTCACTGGACACCAGCAGACATGACCACAAAAAGGAGAAGCAGCAGCCCAATGTGGTGGCCATGCCTTTAGCTTCAGCACTGTGGAGGCAGAGGCAGGCAGCCTGGGAGACACAAGTGAAACCCTGTGCTCTGGCCCCCCAAAAGGGTGCACGATGCCTACAGACCAATAATCAAGAGTGTCTTCTGGCTTCCACTCTTACAGAGGAACTGACCCACAAAGATTGTTTGTCAACAACTATATAATTTAGAGGTAGAGCCTCTGTCTAGACTCCTCCTTCCCCAAGTAAGGGACTGGGGGGAGAGCATGTTTAGGGATGAAAGTTCCACCTGGAATCCCTAGGTGAGATAGTGCCTACCCAGAATCTCCCCTTCTGTGTTGAGATAAAACAGAAACATTGTTGCAAAACCAAAAACCTCAGTCTTTTCCAGCCAACAGCCCCAAAGGTTACAGAGTGCAAAGGCCTTACTCAGGTAAGAATGCCTGTGAGTGGAGAGAAGCTAGCAGGTGGGAAGTGCTGAGCCTACGGGGCGGACCCTGTTGAACAGGGAGCTAGCTCCTCCCAATCCCACCCTACTGTGTTCACGGGCTGGGCCCTTTATCCAGTCTTTTACACAAGTCCAAATGAAGCCCTCCCTGGTTCAAATGGTCCTAAGTTCTTTGTGGTGCTAGAGCTGAACTCTGGGCCTGTTCGTGCCAGGCGCGTCTTTAGGACTGAGTTCCTTATCTGCCTTCTGCTTTTTAGGATGTAGCAGGTTACCCTGGCTGGGCCCATGAACCAGGCCTGTAGTCCCCACTCTTCTGTAGGATGGCAACTTAGTGGTGACTCCTTAAAATACCAACTAGGGACTGGGTGCCCGGCTCATAGTACAGTGCTAGCCTTGCACATGCAAGGTTTTAGCTTATACATACAACAAATAGAGTAGAAATAGCTCCGCAAGTTTCTTTTAGATTTAGAGAAAAGTTCAATGGTGGACAACTCTGGCATCTGAGTCTTAGTTGAAAAGACCAAGGCAGAGGCAGTGTGATATAGCATTGTCCATAGGGACATGGGAAGGCCAGGCCCTGTTTGCAGACCCACAGATGGCCATGGGATGTTCTCTGTCTTCAATGAGTGTGAGATGATCAAATTACCATAGTGCCAGGTGGTATCAAGCTTTTCAGCTCTCCGTTGAGTCTGAGGCCAGCCAGGGATACAGAGATGTTGTCAAGAGACGGGCAAGGCTGACCTGTTAGCTCTCCCCACGTGATGGGGCAGGACTCTGAAGGCATAGCACACATAGGAGCTGTATCCTACAGAGGCTTCTCCACGGGAGTCCAGGACACCAAGCAACTTAGGCACACTAACTTCTGTGAAAACTGTGGGACCTCTCAAATACAGAGACAAGAGGGCCCACAACTGCCACTGTAGTCTGGGCTACACAGTCAAAAATATTTTCAATCTAGATAGACAGACATGCACAGACACAGACAGATGCACAGTGGAGGACTTCAAGTATACTGAAAGGACACTGGAACTATAAAGATAGTTATCATGTGGCTCAGGCTAGCCCTGAACTTCTTCTAATGCCCCTGCTGGCAGGCAAGCCTGATTTCTGTGGTGCTGGGGATGAATCCCACCAGCACTTCTTGAACTGGGCAAGCCCAGCCCTGAAGTATCTGTGTGAGGCAGGGTCACCCGTGCTTCCCATGCTGGGCTCGAGTCCTGGATTCAAAAGATCCTTCTGCCTCAGTGCTCTTATGTAGAGAGGACCAGAGCAACCCCACCTACCTGCCCACATAGCTCAGCAACATCTACATAGCTCTCAATGTGCTTCCCGTGGACAAATAGTACTATGTGTTCCACTATCCTGCCCTGGGCAGAATGTTCACAACAGAGGTAAGTTTTCTTCTGGGATTGTCCCTGGCTCTGGTGCTTGGAGCCAAGGTCTTTCTATGTTTCTGTTGCCCAAGCTTGGTCTTGAACTTTCAATCCTCCTAAAAAGCACATACTTAGCTTCAGAGTAGTTTTGACCCAGGCTTTGCTGAATGCAGTGTAATATGGGGAACTTGCACAGTGCAGGACTGATCACATTCCGGCAGCCAGGGCACAAAGGGAAAGACGCAGGAATGTGGCTGCACCAGTACTCTCCCGAATGCAATGACACCCTGTGTTGCTAGACACAAGGCTGACTGACAAGTTTCACAGCACACAAACGACCTCTGTCAGGGGTGAGAAATTTATGCTAAGAACCCTTCTCTGATCCAGAAGACGCCAGATGATCTAATTGTGCCCTATCACGAGGAGCAGAAATCCCAGCACCTAGGCCACAGAGATCAAGGAAAGTTAGGTTTATATAACAAAAATAATAAAACAAGGCCCAGGAGATAGTTCAGCAGGTCAAAGTGCTTGTAACCAAGCTTAACATCAGAGTTTAATCAAGAGAATTGACTCCCCGACTCTGTCCTCTTATTTCTGCACACATTGTAGCTGGCATGTGCATGTACAATACATTTTTAAAAAATTTAAGTGTAGAGGCTGGAGAGATGGCTCAAAGGGTGAGAGCACTGACGGCTCTGCCAGAGGTCCTGAGTTCAATTCCCAGCAACCACTTGGTGGTTCACAACTATCTGTAATGAGATCTAGCACCCTCTTCTGGTGTGCAGGCATATATGCAGGCAGAACACTGTACATAATAAATCTTTTTTAAAAAACTTAAGTGTTATATGGAAAAAGGCTGATAGGCCTCTTGAGAAGGATGGTTGAGACCACAGCAAGCGGCTGAGATGTTCCCACCCACCTGGGGCCTCAAACACCTGCTCTTCAGCTCTGCTGCTATCTGCTGCACTCGGGGGTTAGGATACCAGAAGGAAATGGAATCAGCTTAGCTGTTCACCAACTACTGAATAGATCATGAAAATGCAGTTCATCAACACAATGAAGTATTATTACCTAGTTGCTAAGAAAAATGAAATTATGATGCCGAGACAGGTGAATGAATTTCTGAGTTCTGGAACCAGGGAAAAACAACAACAAAAAATTTGCAGGAAAATGAGAGCAGCTTGGAAACGTATCCTGGGTGAGAAAACCCAGATCCAGAAAGATGCATGCCACCATGTTCTCCCATCTGTGGATGTGTGAGTCTACATCCACATAAGGCGAGAAAATGGTAAGGGGCCTTGGAGTAAGGATCATCTTAAGGGAAGGGATAAAAGATCAAGATGAGAAGGGTCAAATGGGGGGGG
>NW_022196909.1:71047118-71088545 GCF_008632895.1 Mastomys coucha | reverse complement strand
GAGGGGCAGGAGTATGTGGCATGATAGAGAACACTAAAAAGGCCTGACAATGTCATACACAAACTTACTAGTACAGACGCACCCTCACACACAAAAGCGTGCATGAGATTTAAATGGAGCTGTCCTAACTGGTGGTGGCAATACATTTCCTTCAGGTTCTTCTTTTACAGACACGTTGACTTGTGTGCATGTTTTGTATGCATGCATGTCTGTGGTATTGGGAATTGCACCTAAGTCCTCTGAAAGAGTAAGCAGGTACTCTCTCTCCTGGGTCCTTATCTTTACACCCACAGATGAATCAACTCTTAAGCCAGAGAGGCTTCATTTTTTGAGATATCGACAGAGAAAACTCCACAAAATCTACATTCAAATAAGATAGTGGTATATTTGGCCCTGCATGGGATATATGTGCATGAGAGCCACATCTATAGTAAAACTATGCTTTCCTGACATGACAAAATTGTCACACATATGAACTCACAGTAGCTGTGATTGTACACTTAAGACCTGCATAGATCAAGGCACACAAAATTCCAGCACAAATGGGGTACACTCATGAATGTCCACCATAGCTGAGGAAGGATGGCTGGTAGGAGTGGGAGGGTCATCCTCCTACAGGGACCATGGCCAGTAGATGGTCCCTGTCCTGCACATGTAAGAGCATGAAGCACATGTAGAAACAAGAGTAGGCAACCCTGCTCCACCTGGAAACCTACAAGCCTAGCTCCAGATGCCCAAATGCTAAATCTGAGTGTAAGCCTCCTTCCCTTTAAGATGCAAATCCTTAGAGCAAATACAGCTGGTCACAATGAAGATGCCATCAGATCATGGGGAGCCCAGCAGCAGGGATACACCTACAGCTCAGCTCCTACATCTATGCCTCAGGGAACATGGCAGAAGACTGAGTGGGGGGAAAGTCTATATGAGCCACAAGATCAGGAAGTCTGCTGAGACTGTCTCCTAAGAACAGCTGCACAGACCTGGAAAGATGGCTCAGCAATTAACACTACTAAGTGTTCTTCTAGGAGTCCTGAGTTCAATACCCAACAACCTCATAGTTGCTCACAACCATCTGTAACTGGATTGGATGCTCTCCTCTGGTGTGTCTGAAAACAGCTACGGAATACTCATATATACATAAAATAAAAAAATTCTATTGCCCCTTCCATAAACAGCTGCATAAACAGACCTGAACAATGAACATGCGATCATGGAAGGGAAATATTTCATGTGGTTCCATCCTAGAAAAGGAGCTACAGGTAAACATTCCAAACCCCACAATGCTCCTGAGCATTTGGGACAAGGGGTGCTGAGGTGTGATAAGGCCCTGGCTTCCCAGGTCTCACAGTAGGGCCCTTCATGCTGTGGCCAGGCTCATTTTTCCCCTTGTCTTCAAAGCTGAGCTTTCCAACACTTGCCATTTCTCCACTTCTCTTTATTTATTTATTTATCTATTAATTAATTTGATATGTTTGCTTATTTCTGGTGCTGGAGGTAAGACTTGATTTGATAGGTGCTCCCCACTTGGATATACCCCAACCCTCAGTACGATATTTACTTTGTGGTATGTTGCCACAACGTAGCTGGCGGCACAGACGGCCCTAGGGTACCTTTCTGGATGCAGCCTAGGCTGAGAACCAGAATCCAGCAGAGCTCACATCCCTCTCCAAGCAACATGGCCATCATATGGTCACTACTCAGGTGTCAAAGACGTGTGGGGTAACTCACAGCCAGGTCCACCACCTCATGAACGGAAACCAGAAGTGGTTTCCATGGTTTTGTTTTTGGTGTTGGAGGTTGAACCCGGGGCCTCACACATGCTAGGTAAGCACTTGACTGTTGAGTCATATCCCCAGACCTTTCCTCAACTTTCTAAGTCTTCCTGTATGGCCCAGGCTGGCCTTGAACGCAAGATCCTCCTGCCTCAGCCTCCCAAACGCTGTGATTACATAGAATAGTCTTTTTGACTGGGTTGAGACAAGGTCTCATGTAGCCTGACTGGCCTCCAATTCACCGTGTAGCTGAAGTCACCCTGACTTGTGGACCCTCCTGTCTCTTCCTTCCCAGACAATAGGTTTCTCAGATACCTGGGATGGAGCCTAGTGTTCCAAACTAGGGCTCTACCCAGGGTGAGGCACTAACCACATGGTAACCTGGTGGGAAAGGAAAGTTTCCAGGCCCTGTCAGTGCCCTGGGATTCTGGAGGGTGGGTACTCACTCTGCAGATGGGTGTGGAGTGGGGACTTCTCCCACCTCCATGTTCTCGGGGTATGGATAGTCCCTCGGGAGAGCTGGTTGGAGAAGAGGAGTTGATGGAGGAGTGGCTCAGTATGGAGTCATCCTCGGGGCAGGATTCCAGCATTTCACTCTCTGAAGTGACACTCCTATCCAGGGCCATCATGGGAAGAGAGGCAGTAGAGGGCTTAGTGGCCAGGATGTCCTCCAGCACCACCACAGGCACTTTTTCTATAAACAGGAGATCCCCTGCCTTGCTCCAGCTTGATAACTCTTTTGTGGAGCATGTCCTAGAACCTGGGGGCAGCTCAGGACAGCTCTGTAGTGAACCAGCCTGACAGTCACCCGTCCGCTTTGGGCCTCCTGGGCTCCCAGACTCCTCTTCCATGTGGCAAGTAATGTCTGAAGGGGTCTCTAGGAGACACAGCTCTGCTGCAGAGTGCTCCTGCTGCTTGGCAGCTCCTTCCACTGTGGTGACCACACCGGCAGTGTCAGGACTTAGTTCACTGTGGCCCTCAGGGCTGTCTGGAATGTCACTGGAGTTCTCGGTCAGGTCAACAATGACCACACTTGGTACTGGCTTGATGGTTGCCCTCAAGAAGCTGTCAATGGGGCCCTGGCCACTGACCAGCTTCGTACTGAAGCCTACGTGAGAGCCTGTGTGACACTGGCTTTCAAAAGTGCCCAAAGACAATCGTAGATCCGGGGCTTGGCCTTCCACAGCTGCTTTTGCTGATGTGTCTTCCTCAACTTTCTCCTTGGGAACAAGGTTCAGGCGTTTGAAGGGCAAGCGGGCTGAAATGAAGAGAAGCAACATCTTTAGTGCCAGCAAAGGGAGACTGTCACCCATCCTCAAATTCTAAGTGTCTGGGCATTACTAGCCCTACTGGGACTGGGATGGAAATTTCAAGTAATAATGGAGCTGCTGGAGGCTGGAGAGATGGTTCAGCAGTTAAGAGCACTGGTTACTCTTGCAGAGAACTCTGAGTTCAATTCCCAGCACCCACATGATAGTTCACAAACAGCTGTTACTCCAGTTTCAGGGGACCTGACACCCTCTTCTGACCTCTAAGGACACCAGACATGCACATGACGTACTGACATTCATACAAGTAAAACACCCACTCAGAAAATTAAAGGAGTCAGGGGTGAGGGATCAAACTCAGGCTTGAGGACTGGCAGCAGGCACTTTCACCTGACCCTCATGGGCTAATTCCAGGCATTTAAATGCCAAAGTGCTATTGGTTAATTCTCCATAATCCAAAAACCAAACCCAACCCTTTCCCCAAACTCAGTCAGCACATGAAAGAAACATGGATGCCCTGAGGTTTCAAGCTGATTTCTCCTGCCCAGAGATACTTTCCACCCAAGCCAGCCTAGCCATGGAGTCCTGAATGGGGAGGGAACTGCTTGGGGTCAGCCAGATAGATGGTCAGCTAGGCTCCGATATGGGAGCCTTGATCCTTGACACAACCCCACTGCCTAGAGATAAGGGTATGAACATGGCTTGTGAATGTAGGGGAATAAGAGACATACAAGTACTGCCCAGCAGCACTCTCCACTTAGGTCCTACCCCACAGTCAGGCAGTGTCTATCTGGTAGCCTCGACTTGGAGGCAAGCACTGGCACCTACTAGGAAAAGCAAGGGTGTCACAGAGACAGCATGTAGGGCTGCAGAGCACATCTCCCCAGAACAGAGACACCAAGGCTTGTCGAGATGGTTCAGCGAATAAAGGCACTTGCTGCCAAACCTGATACAAGGACCCTCATGGGGAAGAAGGCTATTGTGATAGTTTGTATATCTTGGCACAGGGAGTGGCACTATTAGGTGTGGCCTTGTTGCAGTAGGTATATCACTGTGGGTGTGGGCTAGCTGCCTGGAAGCCAGTATTCTGCTAGCAGCCTTCAGATGAAGACGTAGAACTCTCAGCTCTTCCTGCACCATGCCTGCCTGAATGGCACCATAATCTTGCCTTGATGATAACGGACTGAACCTCTGAACCTGTAAGCCAGCCCCAATTAAATGTTGTCCTTCTAAGAGTTGCCTTGGTCAGGGTGTCTTTTCACAGCAGTAAAACCCCAACTAAGACAGCTATCATGTCACATGCAAACCACGGAATACATACAAACATTCATGTAACGGAATACATACAAACATACATGTAGACACAAAAAATGAATCACCATTTGACTTAATCAAATGGTGATTTGGAAATCCTGCGCAGGCAGGGTGCAGCTTTGCCTCCTACTCCCTCTGCAGGGCACACAATTTCAATCCCAGGGTTAAAAAGGGGCTTCTTGTTTTTTGTTTGTTTTTGAGACAGGGTTTCTCTGTGTAGCCCTGGTTGTCCTGGATCACTCACTCTGTAGACCAGGCTGGCCTCGAACTCAGAAATCCGCCTGTCTCTGCCTCCCAAGTGCTGGGATTAAAGGCATGCGCCACCACTGCCCAGCAGAGAAGGGGCTTCTTGAGAAGCTATGCTGTTGTGATTCTGACTGAAGCAGGAAGATGTGAAGGTCCAGTATGGACAGTGAAGCTAGTATATAAGGTGGGTTAAAAAGAAAGCCCTGTCTCAAAAACTAAAAACCAGCAGCTAGAGGGTGACTCAAGGGTTAAGTACTTCTTGCTCTTGCAAAGGACCCAAGGTGGGTTCCCAGCTCATCTGATTGCTCACAGCTGCCTATAAATCTTGTTTCAGGGAATCTGACACCCCACGGCCTCCAGGGCACTGCAAACAAGTAATGCACACAAGCACCCAGAAATACACACAGCTTTTTTAAAAGTTTAATGGATATTTTAAAAAGTATATAAAATAGAAGCTAGAGTCGGGCAATGGTGGCACATGCCTTTAATCCCAGCACTTGGGAGGCAGAGGCAGGTGGATTTCTGAGTTCAAGGCTAGCCTGGCCTACAGAGTGAGTTCCAGGACAGCCAGGGCTATACAGAGAAACCCCGTCTTGAAAAAAATCAAAAAACAACAAAACAAACAAACAAACAACAAACAAAGAAAAAGTAGAAGCTAGAAACAGCTCAGTGGTTAAGAACACTTGCTGCTCTTACAGAAGACCCGAGTTCAGTCCCCAGTACCCACTTGGTGGTGTCACAGGTATCTTCTACCTGCAATGGATACAATGTCACTGCATGCATATGGCACATTAAAATACATGAAGGGGCTGGAGAGATGGCTCAGTGGTTAAGAGCACTGACTGTTCTTCTGAAGGACCTGAGATCAAACCCCAGCAACCACATGGTGGCTCACAACCATCCATAATGAGATTTGACGCCCTCTTCTGGTGTGTCTGTAAGACAGCTATAGTGGACTTACAAATAAATATAATTATAATTTATAAATCTTTAAAAAAGATACATGAAGGTAAAACATTTATAGAGACAATATAAACAAATCATTAAAAAAATTAAAACTGGCTGGGCAGTGAGTGGTGAGACAGAGGCAGGTGGATGACTGTGAGTTCAAGGCCAGCCTGATCCACAGAGTGAGTTTTAGGACTGCCAGGGCTACAGAGAAATCCCATCTTGGAAAAACAAAAACAAAACAAAACAACTACAACAAGAAAAAACCCAACCAACAAACCAGAAAAAAACCCCACCTACCCCCAAATTAAAACTGGAAGCATGGTGGTAAACACCTTTAATCCCAGCAAACAGGATACAGAGGCAGGTGGTTCTCTTTGAGTTCTAGACCAGTTAAGGCTACATAGTAAATAAACATAATGGATCTTCTCTTACAATATGCACACACTAGTTATTACTAAAAAATAAAAGTTAGCAAATGGAAACAAGACAATTGCCCTCAGCTCATGTACATACAGCATCTGTGGAACATAACTCAATTTCACACTCATAGTGAGCCGTGTTCATCAGGCTCACCAGATACACACAGTATAAAGTAAGAAACGTCCGGCACAGCCACAGCTCAGTGGTGCAGGCTTGGTTATCCCATAAGGCCCTGGGCTGGGTCCCCAGCACCAAAACAGAAGAGACAGGTATAACAAGCACCAGAGACCTCCAATGTTTAGTGGCTGATACTTGGGAGGGAGACTATCCAGCCTGAAGGGAGAAACTACTGCCCTCCACTCAGCCCCTCACGGCCATGAAGGATCCCCAGAAGCCAATGGAGACAAGCTAGGAACCAGGGTTAGAACTTAAGTTACCTTGTATTAACCTCTTCACTGGGAAACCGGGTCTGTCTTTGCAATCCATGGCTGTGGGTAAAGACAGAAGAGTAGAAGTTACTAAGGATGAGAGCCATTGGCCAGCTAAAGTCCACAACAGTCAAACACAAGCAGGCTCCTGTGGCACTGTCTGGTCCACTTGAGACAGGGTCGAACTATGTAGCAGCACAGGCTGACCTAGGGAAAAACTCATGGCAATCCTGACTCTGCCTTCAAATGCTAGCATCCCAGGCACAAAGTACCGCAGCCTGCTTTTACAGACTTAAAAAAAAAAAAAAAAAAAAAAGGATTACTTATTAGTTTGTTTTTTGGATACCGGGTCTTAGTATGTAATGAAGATGACTTGGAACTTACAAAGGTCTACTTATCCCTGCCTCTCAAATGCTGGGAATGAAGGCACATGCCACCATGTCTTGCCACGATTCTTCTTATTTATGTGCATGCATGTGCTTGTGTGCACGGTGTCTACAGTTCCATCCATCCCCCTGGATCTGGAGCTAAGGGACTGGATGGTGCTTGGGTGGGAACTCTGGTCCTCTGGAAGAGCAGTCAGTGCTTTTGACCGCTGAGCCCCCGCAGCTTTATGGATTTTTGTTTGCTGTGTGTGCACCTGGCAGTCCACATCACCACATGGTATGTCACAGAACAGAACACCTCACAAGAGTCAGTTCTCTTGGTCTACTGGTAGGTTCTATTGACAGAGCCCAAGCTGTCAGGCTCAAAAGCAATTACCCTGACCCTTATGCCCCATCCTCAGGCCCCAGAGGCAGTTTTGATAGCTGCGGAAGGTTTGGGGATGCTACTCACCTTCAGATATTATACAGGTACTCCCTATAAAGTCTACAATCAACAAGCCAGTCCCACAACAAAAAATTATTTGGCTCAAAATGTCAACACTGAGCAATACTACCCTAGATCTAATCCCTCCTGAGTCCTAACTCAGAAACCTGTATTATGTTTTATGTATTATGGCCCTTCTTCTAGGTCAGTTAAGACTCAACTGCCCAAAATGTCCCAAAGGTCAAGTGAGGGCTGACAGGATGGTTCAGTGGGTAGGGAGGGGCACTTTGCAAGCCTCCTGACCACCTGAGCTCAATCCCCTGGATCCACACAGGGGAAGGAAAGAACTGATTCATACACACAGTGAGTGTGACTGGATAAATGGATCAGAAATTAAAAGCACCTGCTGTTTTGGTCCCAGATCCAACAGCTCACAACCAACCACCGAAAGTCCAGCTCCAAGGGATCCAGTGCCCTCTCTGGCCTCGATGGGCACCTAGCTCATGTGCACAGACATACACAGACGTATAAACTAAGTAAACAAAAACTATTTTAAGTGAAGGCATCATATTCTTAATTGGATGAAATGAACACATTTTGTTGCAGAAACTGTATTCATGTCAAGACACAGTAAAGAACCTGGGGTTGGGCTCAGCGGGTAGCATACTGACCTAACATGTATAAAGATCTAAGTTCCATCCCAGCCCTGCAAAAACTAGAGCATGGTAACACTGGGAGGTAGAGGCCTGCCTTGGCTAGTGGGGACCTGGTCTAAAACTAATATGTACAAAAAATATCAAATTAAAGACTTCATGAGAGAGATTATTTCCCACTAAGATAAATTTAAAGCCGTAGAAATATGTAAGCACATCAAAATCCACATACATCGGCCCATTAATAGAGCCTGTCTTTTTGGTGGTTTTAAGACAGTGGCTCTCTTTATAATCTTGATTGTTCTGAACTTGCTATGTAGATCAGGCTGGTCTCAAACTCAGAAATCCACTTGCTTCTGCCTCTGAGTGCTGGGATTAAAGGTGTGTGCCACCATGCCTAGATTAGAACCTGTCATTATGTAAATGCCTTAAAACAGTTGACTTGGGCCGGGAGGTGGTGGCGTACGCCTTTAATCCCAGCACTTGGGAGGCAGAGGCAGGCGGATTTCTGAGTTCGAGGCGAGCCTGGTCTACAGAGTGAGTTCCAGGACAGCTGGGACTACACAGAGAAACCGCTGTCTCGAAAAACCAAACCAAACCAAACCAAAACACAGTTGACTGGGTGGACAGACACTCCATCAATCATTTGGGGAGAATTCCCATACATTTTGCTAATGTTCCATGTAATTCAAACTTGAGCTTTCCTACAACCTCAGCTATCCAGAATGGAAACAGCCTATGCACACCAACTTAGAGACTTGGACTCCCAGAACATGCTTCCTTCTTCTCATTTAAATGGAAGAAAAGTAACAACTCCTCGATTTTCTATTACAAAAAAAAAGTTCTTCCCCTTCGAAGGACACTTTTTTCTTTAAAATTCTTATGCCATTTCAATTAATTTATTGGACGGAGGCTTGTGTAACTGATTCTCTTCTTCCCAGGATACAATTCAGGTGGTCGGAGGCCAGATCAACCTGGAATTCATCATCCTCCCACCTCAGCTTCTAGAATGCTGAACTGCAGGTTATGAACTACTATACCAAATTTGTCTTTATTGCCAGAGCAATAGTGTGGGTCTTAAACGGTCCACCTTGGTTAAACAAAAGCAACACTCCATAACAGTCCAGGCAGTTGTACGAATATTAATGTCCGCATAAGATTCTCAACCCAGTCAGAACAGCTCCAGCCTTCCTGGGATACCAGGCTGTGTGTGTGTAAGGAGTGGGGGGTATATCTTTGATGATCAGAACTGTAGAAGGGGCCAGAGTTATCCCAGTAGTGGATGGAGACTGAGGGTGCTGCTCTTCATCTCCAATATCCCTCATTTCCAAGCTTGCAGACTTGTACCCAGAAGGACTGTCTAGCCAGTGGTGCTCAACTGGAAAAATCTTAAGTCTATCAGGATGGTCCTTGTTCCTTCCAGCCCCTCAATCATTCACCCACACTGGGGATACAATTCAGTGGGGAACAGGCACCCCACATTTCGAGAAGCCTGCAGCACTGCTACAAAGACTCCTAACATGTACCCAACTGGTCCATACCACTCACAAAGGACCCCTTTCAGGATCCAGAAAGGGTTCCTGGCCATGCTTAACCACCCAAACCGACCTTCCTGGAGTAGCCCTGCCCCGCAGAGTTGCTGCTACTCTGGTGTCCCGGGCTCAAGTGACCACAGGCCTCAATTTCCCCACCCATTGCAAAGGTCCTAATTGCTCTTAATAATTCACAAACGGACTTAACTTGTACAACTGACTTTTCTTCTCCTTGCCCTCAGTTTCTCCACTTGCTGCCACAAGAGCAAGTGTGATTTCAAGAGGACACATGCACTCAGGACCCATCAGATCCGACCCGGTGCCTCAGTTTCCCTATCTGCTCCATGTTCTGGCTATTTAGGCGACACAAGATGCCTTCGGGGGCTTGCAGAGCTGCCTCTTCCTACTCCCTGAGGCCTCCGTGTCCTCTCTAAGAGCCTTCCCTTCTCCAGGTCTCGGCCCCGAGGCCACCTGGGCGTGGACCCGCTCCTTTAGGCTGCGGCCCCGGCAGGTTCACCCACCCGCGGCTCTCCGCGTCGCGGCCTCCGGCTCCTCCAGCATCTCGGCGGCGACGGCGGCGACAGCGGCGACGGCGGCTCAGGCTTCAGTCAGGCGGCCCGGCTGCACGCTCCGCCTCCCGCCGGGGTCGTTTCTGCTGCCGCCGCGGCCGCCGCGCTCGTATTTGGCGGGAACCGCGGCAACCACCGCGGCCCGCGCGCCGATTGGAGGAGATCGCGCCACGTGACAGTTAAGCCTCCGGAAAAAGAGGAGCGCTCAGCACGTCCTCGCGAGAGCTTCGGCCTCTGTGTTAGAAAATCCCGCGGGAGGCGGGTGAGGAGGGCTCCTTTCCGGTGGGCTGGGAGAGGCTGGAGAAGACCCGCATTTCTATTGGTCCTAAGAAATGTCAATCTAAAAAAATCAGCGTTTGCCCACCCCCACCACCCTTTTATTGGCCATATGCGTTCAAGGAGGTGGGAAGGGTACGTTTAGATTAGTAGTGACAACTTGAAATTACGTATTACAAGAGTAATGGGAACTAAGGTATAATAAGTGACGGGTTGAAAGTAGCCACTGTAATTAAAATTGAGGATTACTTCCTTTAATTTTAATTCTTGCATTAATTCCCTTTTTAACTATAAACTCTTTAAAAATGTTACTTTTTTGAAATGATGAACCACTTTCTAATAAATTAACAATTTGCTTTATTTTAAAATTAGGAATATTTTCTATTGTAAGGTTATAAATCTTTTAAACCATAAACTCCTTCTTTTCGTGTAAATTACTTTGAAGAATATTAATTGAAAAATTGTTGAGTCTAGTGCTGCATGCTTTTAATCCTAGTGCTTGGGACTTACAAGCAGCTGGATCTGAGTTCAAGGCCAGCCAGGTCTACATAGCAAGCTCCAAGACAGCCAGATACGATGTATTAAAAAAAAATGTAATTGCCTCTGTTTTTTGTTTTTGTTTTTTTTCTTTTGAGACAGACTCTCACTATGTACCCTTCCTGGCCTGGAACCCAATCACCAGTTTCTAAATTTTTTTTTTTTGGTTAAGTGGAGGAAGAAACCTTTTCCTTCTTCATCTGCAAACAGCTCAAGTGCCTGCAACAACTTTCTTGAAGTTGTGGCTAGTAAGCAGGTTATTTAGTTAATGAATTAGTTGTATGAATTGCTTTTGGGTCATGGGCTCAGTGAAGGTAAGGAATGCTCTAGTATCAAGGACCTCATCAAATCTCTGACTTGCTGCAGAATATAATTTGATTGAATTGTGTGGGTCGGGTGGAGTTAGTCCTGCTGTCAAGTACCTGTCAGTCCTACATTTGGGAGGTGAAGGCAGAAAGATTCAGAGTTAAAGGCCATGGTGAGCTAAGTCCCAAGTTTGAAGCCAACCTCAGCCATATCAAAACATAGAAAATAAAGAACACCCTTGAGTGGGTCTTGTGAGTTGGTGGCGTGCTACGATCCCTGGCTAGCCATCAGTTCTGTTTATAAAAGGAGGCGCAGTATCCCAGGTCTGTTATTGCAGCACTAAGAGAGGTGAGACCAGCTTATGCTTCATGAGACCCTGTCTCAAAAAACAAAGGAAACAGAAACTAGTCATAGTCCAAACTATTTATAAAGGCTCCTGTATTCAAGAGCAGTAAAGATGGCACATTTACATAATTTTTGATCTACTGCAGTACAAGCCTTTGAGTCATTTGGAACCTTCCAGATATCTTTGTGTTCATGAAATCACTCCAAATTTTCACCAATTTCAACCCTAACCATTTTCCTGTTTCTGCTTTAAAATTTACTCATTACCTCCACTTATTATTAATCTCCATGTCATGCTAGCCTGGTGTGTAACTGGCATGTAGTCCAGACTGGCAGCAAACTCAGAGCTCCATCTGCTCTGCTTCTCAAGTGCTGGGGTTAAAGGTCTATGCACTGCCATACCTGGCATAGTCTATATATTTTTTGAAATTTGTAACAGTTGAAAGAAAGGTTAAGGTACATATGTCAGTGTGGGGAGACCTCATTGAAGAGATATTGTCTTAGTTAGGGTTTTACTGCTGTGAACAGACACCATGACCAAGGCAGCTCTTATAAGAACAACGTTTAATTGGGGCTGGCCTACAGGTTCAGAGGTTCAGTACATTATTATCAAGGCCAAAACATGGCAGCATCCAGGCAGGCATAGTGCAGGAGGAGCTGAGAATTCTACATCTTTATCTGAAGGCTGCTAGTAGAATACTGACTTCCAGGCAGCTAGGATGAGGGTCGTAAAGCCCACACCCACAGTGACACACCTCCTCCAATAGGGCCATACCTTCTAATACTGCCACTTCCTGTCTGAGCATATACAAGCCATCACAGATATCATTACAATTGGAGTCCTCTTTCTGTCTTAATGATGAGAGGAAGCTCACTTTGGGGCTAATGTGCAAAAAAGCAATGATGTCCTATAGCTGGCACAGTATAGAAATGAGCCAATGGAACTGAAAATAGCAGGAGACAGCTGCAGTCTGAGCTACAGTATCAGAATATGTTTCTAGTGGGGCTCATTGGTGCACACCTGGATTTAGCACTTGAGTGGTGGAAGAGCTTGGATAGGAGTTCAAGGTCATCCTTGGCTATACAGTATGTTTGAGGCTTAGCCTGGGTGATTCATTAGAAGGGAGACACTGAAGGAAGGACCCCAGAGAGAAAGCTGGAGGCGTATTAGGATCGAGGTGACTATTGAAAGGGATTGATTTGCAGTGAGAAGAGCCAGGCAGGTCCTGGAGAAATATAAGATGCAGCTTTAACTGTTCCCTGACCTCTGTGAGTTGTCACCTGTCAACTTGATGGAATCTAGAACCAGCTGGGCTGGGGCCTCTGGGTGTGCCTGTAGACACCCCATCCTCTGACTGGAATTCCCTGTAAGTGGAGAAAGGGACTGACCACCAAGCAGACACCTCTCCGTTTCCTGACTGAGCTGCCTCAGCCCCCTGCCCCTGTGACTTTCCAGCCTTGGAGAACCCCTCATTGTTTCATGCATTTTTTTGTTTTGTTTTGTTTTAGTAAGAGCATTTAATCACAGTAACAGAGAGAGCTCAAAACACTTTCTGGCCGGGCAGTGGTGGCACTCGCCTTTAATCCCAGCACTTGGGAGGCAGAGGCAGGCTGATCTCTGAGTTCGAGGCCAACCTGGTCTACAGGACAGCCAGGTCTACACAGAGAAACCCTGTCTCAAAAAAAAAAAAAAAAAAAAAAAAAAAAAAGCACTGGAGACACCCTAGATTGAGTTTTTATGTTATTTTTATCTTTAAAAAATATTTCGTATGCATTTTGTTTGTTTTATTTTTTTCGAGACAGAGTTTCTGTTTGTAGCCCGGGCTATCCTGGAACTCACTCTGTAGACCAGGCTAGCCTCGAACTCAGAAATCTGCCTGCCTCTGCCTCCCAAGTGCTGGGATTAAAGGCGTGTGCCACCACTGCCCAGCCTCATATTCATTTTTAGTTTATGGGTATATATGTGACCCTGTGTACTTGAGGGCAGTTAAAGGAGGCCAGGAGAGGGCTGACCCGGAGCTGGAGTTACAGAGAGCTATGAGCAAGCCGCCTGCTGTGGGTGCGAGGTACTGAACTCCGGATCTCGGCCAGGGCAGCGAGCGCTCTTACCTGGAGAGCCATCCGTCCCTTTAGCCCCTAAGAGATTTCATTTTACTTTGCTTTGTTACACTCTCGCTGGCAAATCCCGGTCCGCTCTCCCCATGCACAAATAAAATAATTAAAACTGACTTTGACTTTAAATCTACTCCTGAACGCTAGAGAGCGCTGCAGCGCGCACGCACACACATTTCTGGCCTCTCTAGGCGCCCCCTCATTTCGTTGGTGTGGTCGCGTTTCCGCCGTCCCTCCTGCGGCGATACTCCCTCTGGCCTGCAGAGGGCGCGCATGCGCAGAGAGGCGGAGCGCGCGCGGCTGCGGTTGCAGGGAGGCGACATGGGGGCGTCACCGGAAGTGTGCGGTTGCCGTGCAATATCCCGGCCGCGCGTGCGCGCTGGCGGGTCGAGGTGGCTTGGGGCGGGGGCGCAGAGCTGGCGAGCTGATTTGGCGGTGGCGGCGCCGACGTGCGCGCGGAGGGAGAAAGTCGGTTCGGCGGCGCCGGCGGAAACCGGAGTTGGAGCGGGAGGCCTGACGGCGGCAGGCGGCATGTCGGTGGCGGGGCTCAAGAAGCAGTTCTACAAGGCGAGCCAGGTAAGGCGAGGCCAGGCGATCTGGGCTCGGGCCTGCCTCTGGGGACCGCGGCCGAGCCGAGCTGGCTTCCCCTGGCCTGGGCTAGCGGGGAAGGGGACACCGGGTGTGCGCGTCTAGGAGGCTCTCAAAAAGCTCTGGAGGGCCGGCGAGAGGGCTCCACCGCGAGGGGCTTGCTGTCAGGCTGTTCAACCTGAGTTCGATTCCTGAGACCACAGGATGGAAGGCGAGACCCCCAAGTCTCCAGGCTACGCCTCCGAGAGTCCAACTACATAGCCTCAGGCTACAGAAAATGTTTGTTTAGGTTGTTATCCAAAAAAATCTTGATGGACACTTTTACCAAGTGCACACAGGGCTTAGAAAAATAATCAGTCTTCCATTCTTTTTTTTTTTTCTCTCCAGTGTCTCTAAGACGGATTGGGGAAAAAAAACCTAAACAAAAACAAACATTCTCACTCACTAGGTGGTACACATCATTAATCCCTGAACTCTTGAGGCAGAGTCAGGTAAGCAGATCTCTGAGTTTGAGGCCAGCCAGGGTTACATAGCATAAGGAGACCCTATCTCAAAAATGAAAGAAAAAAGAAAAATCTCTTTAGACACTGTGCCAAATTGAAAAGAGACAGTGAAAAGTAATTTTCCAGGCGTCTGCAGTTACAAAATGTGTCAGGTTTTGTGTCCCCATTTCTAAAACATATGTATGTTTCTTTGAAAGATACATTTGTATGGCTATACCCTACTATAGATTCCTGGGTACTTGGTGGTTTGGGTTCAGTGCTTAATCAGAGCATGACTCTGAACTGAGATTCTCCATTGTGGCTGTGTTGACATTCAGGAGTTCTCTAGGGTGGGCATCCTGGCCTCTGTTGTATAAACCCTACCCCAGGCAGGAGCTACATTCATCTTGACAACAGATGTCCTCAGACATGTGATGTCCCTCTGGAACTTTTCTTTTTTTTTTTTTTTTTTAGATTTATTTATTTATTATATGCAAGTACACTGTAGCTCTCTTAAGACACACAGAAGATAGCGTCAGGTCTCATTATGGATGGTTGTGAGCCACCATGTGGTTGCTGGGATTTGAACTCAGGTCCTTCGAAAGAGCAATCAGTGCTCTTAACCGCTGAGCCATCTCTCCAGACCTTTTTTTGTTTTTGTTTTCTGAGACAGGGTTTCTTGTGTAGCCCTGGCTGTCCTAGAACTCACTCTGTAGACCAGGCTGGCCTCGAACTCCCAAGTGCTGGGATTAAAGGCATGTGCCACCACTGCCTGCCTGGTTTTTTTTTTTTTTAGACAAAGTTTTGCTGCGTAGTCCAGGCTGGCCCAGAAGTTTCCATCTTCCTGCCTCTGCCTCTCAGGTGCTGGGATGACAGGATGCCTTTGTGTGTTGAAGGTTTTATATGTGCCTTGAACTCCTGGACTCAAGCGAGCCTGCTCCCTCACCTCTCTCTGTGCTAGGACTAAGTTATATGTCCTAGGTTTCTGCTTGAGAAAACTCTTGTTTTCTCACTCGTCTCTATCTCAGTCAGGCCAGATCATCATCATCATATTCATTATCCTCCCATCTCTCCCATCGGTGCTGAGTTTGTCACCATGCCTCACTGGCCAGATTGGTTTTGTATGATAAATTCCCCAGGAGTTTATTGCCAAGTTCATGACTGAGTTTTCTCTTGTCTGTTTTGGGTTTCTTTTCTTATGCCTTTTCCTCCTTCAGGTTGCTTGGTCGATTTTGCACTCGAGCTCGAGCCCCCCCCCTTTCTCTCTCTCTCTCTCTCTCTCTCTCTCTCTCTCTCTCTCTCTCTCTCTCTCTCTCTCTCTCTCTCTCTCTCTCTCTCTCTCTCGTTTGAGGGATGTGTGCTGGGGTTGGAACCCAGGGCCTCACCACACTGGCAAGAGCTCTACCCTGAGCTATGGGACCTTACTGGAAAGCCCGGCAGGCCTGTAACCCCAGACCCTCTGGCGGCTGAGGCAGGAGGATCAAAAGCCAAGTGAGTTCCAGCCACTTAGTGAGACCTGTTTCAAAATGAAGCCTGTGGAGACAGCCTGGCTGCTGTGTCTGATGCCCTAGATGTCACGAAGGTTGGTGTTAGTGTGTCTGGAGAAGGCTGTCTTCTGTCTATGCATTCCTTCCAATGCCAGTCTCGGCTCAGAGGCTAGACCCCACCATGGTGTTGGAGTGGCTACACTCCTCTTCTAGAACTCCTCAATAGCTCTCAAAATGCAGAGGACAGAATGGGGTCTGGGCTCTTGGCTTAGCCTGTCACCCACTCTCTGATAGGCTGCAGCAGGATTTTAGATGTGAGTTTGGGGCGAGTCTTGGTTTCAAAGTAAGAACTTCTCATATCTCAAAGCAGCAGCCGATGATCTGGGTGTGTAGTGCAGTTGGTAGAGAGCACTTGCCTACCATGCAGGAAGCCCTGGCTTTGTTACAAGTTGAGGGCCAGCCTGGTAAATAGTATTAGTTCTAAGGGTATGTAGGGAGGTCTGTGATCATGTAGTTTGTTGCCCAGTTTCTGTCCCAAGAAGCCCCAGATGTGCTAATCCTGTGGCTTTGCAGTTCAGTCTGAGAATCCTGGGTGTGGAGCTGGCTCGAATAGATTCCACAGAGAGATGAGCAACAGTGTAAGGAATTGCTTGGGCCTTGCCTGTGAGAAAGGTTCTCCCCACAGTCTGGAGAGGCCCAGCAAGAGGGAGCAGTCAGCTGGTGCTGTCACCCAAGGGCTGAAGAGAATGGCTCAGCAGTTGCCTAAGGATAAAGATTTCTGAACTCTATCTGTGGACCTCGCAGGGAGGCTAGTGTGGGGGTACAGAAGACTAAAGAAGGAAGTGCGGGAATGTTGGAAATTGAAGCACACACTCCCAGATGGAGTTGAGTTGGTTGAATCTGTGCAGGAGGCAAGAGACCTCACATGCCTGAACTCCTTAGGGTGTGCTGCCAGCCTGGGTTCTGTGGCTGTCCTTCTGTTTCAGTGCCTGTGGCCCCAGATCCCTCAGATGGAGTTCCCGGAGGTCCCTCCCCTGCTGCTTCCCTCACAGGGCAGCCATTAGACTCTTTCCCACTTGGAGGGCTGCCCATCCAACCTACCTACAGACCTGGGAGCCCATCTCAGTTAAGGATCACTTTACTATGTAGACACTCCAAGGCCCTGGCCCAGAGAGCTCTGAGCCAGCTCTCAAGAGTTGCACACATGCTGGGCAGTATGGCACACACCTTTAATCCCAGCACTTGGGAGGCAGAGGCAGGTGGGTTTCTGAGTTCGAGGCCAGCCTGATCTACGAGTTCCAGGACAGTCAGAGCTACACGGAGAAACCCTGTCTCAAAAAACAAAAAAACAAAACAAAACAAAAAAATAGAGTTGTACATAGATGGCCCATAGCCCAGCCTCTTGCAGAAGTTTCCCAGGTTGTCAGCATTCTACTCTTTCACCTGGGTCCCTCTCCTGTGTTTCTTTTCTCTAAATAACACCTCTCTGGTAGATTCCTGAGTCCCCAGATTATCTTTTCTTGTAAGAAAGAGAAACCACAAGCTATGTCATGTATAAAATGAGCTTGGGTTGTGAGGGAAGTTGAAAGTTTCACTTGTTACAGGTGGGGAAGTGGAAGGATGGTGGCTCAGGCAGCACAGGTATTCTGGTTGTGGTCCCTTCTGACTTCTCGCCCTGGTGATGGGTTCTGAGGAAGTCTGGATGCAGATGGAAGTGGCCCGAGGCTCAGAAGTTTGTTTTGGTGTCTTGACTGCTAGCCTGAGGTGGCTGGTTTTCTGATCATTTTGTAGCAGCTTAGAGATGGAGTGGAGTACAACTAAGAATAGAGCTCATGGCTGCCTGGAATGCAGCCCCTACCCCCACCCCATCCACCTTTAGCCCCTTTTTTTGCCTGAATTTGAAAAGGAAGATTGTTTGGTCAGAGCTAGGAAAAAAATTACCAACTGCATTTTCCATTGATGTGTGTGTGTGTGTGTGTGTGTGTGTGTGTGTGTGTGTGTGTGTTTGTTTCTAGAGACTGCCCAGTGCCTACCAAGTACCAGGCAAATGCTTGGTGTGAGTACCCTGCCCCCATGGCGGTGCCTAAGGCTTCTAGCTGAGCTGGAGCTGCCTATGTCCCAGCCTGCTGCAGAAGCCCTAACTTCCCATGGGGCTTAAGGGCTAGGAGGGGCTGCAGATTGGGGATATGTCTGGTGTCTCTCCTCTGGAGATGGGTACAGCTGAGTACTGGGCTACACCCTGGCCTCCGCTTTGATTTCCTCCACGTTTAATCTGTAAGCTGAAAGTCCACCTGAGTCAGAACTCTGGGCTCCCAGCACCCAACTAATCATTTATGTAGTAGGTATGCTAGACACCCCCTCCCATCCCATACCAAGACAGTCCAGGCAACTCCAGTCTGTGGCTTCACAGCAGTCCCTGAGGATTGTCACATCTGGTTTGTAAACCCCACCACCGTAGTCCTGTTGGCCCATCTCTCTTGTTAGTACCTGTCTGTCCTCCCTGTGCTTGAGTGTGGGCTCTTCCAGTGAGGCTCCTGTTACATATGCATGCATGCAGTGCACCTGCATATGTCTATGTGTGTTTGCATGTGTGTCCATTCCCTTCCACCAAACAGAGCCTTTGACCCAGGAACCCAGGACATAGCTACACCCTCTCTGCCACTCTACAGCCCACTTCCCCTGTGGGAATTTAGAGACCACAGGAGTTGTGGGGGTGGGGCATAGAACCAGGCTTAGGCTTGGCACCCCCAACTCCAGCTCTAGGCCACTTTATATATTTATTGTGGGGGTCAAACTCAGGTGTTGTCCCTCAGGTACCATCCAACACTGGAACCTGGCGACTAGCCTGGCAGCCTAGGGGGTCCCCCCTGGAGATTGCTTGTCTCCTTATATCCAGCTTTTCACATGGGAGCCAAGGATCAATGCATCAAGGACCATTCCAACTGAGCCATCCCATTCCCTATTTACTTGTTTTTATTTTTCTAAGGACTTTGTTTATGAGATGGGGTCTCATTCTATCACCTAGACTAACAACAAACCCAAACCAGGGCCATCCTCCTGCTTCGGCTTTTCAAATGCTGGGCTCACAGGTGTATGGATGTGTAGTGGGTTGAGTTGCCACTGTCTGGTCCTTTTTTGAGCTCTCTCTGGAAAGCCAGAGAGAAGTGCAGCTGCCCTGTTCAGCTTCTCTCTGCTGCTTAGGTAGGGGCCTCTGCTCCCTCTTCCTGCCCTCTGTAGGCCTTGCATACAGCTTGCAGGATGCCTCATTTTCCTTTTCCGCTCAGCTCCTAGAAAACCTGCTGATTTGGACCAAGGGGTCATGAGACACTTCCCAAGCACTTCTGGACCACAGCTGTGGCTTCCTCCCAGGCCCTGACTCAGCACCTGCTAGCAGACCTCTCTGGAGTAGTCCCATAGCTGGGGTTCCTTCCCTGCTGTTTCTCCCCCTACCCTGCTCCCCCCATGTGTGGGAAGGGTGGCTGACCCTTGAGGACCAGCATGCTTACTCAGCATTTCAGGGAGACACAAGTAACAGGTGCCCTGTTGCCTTTTCCTGGATCACAAGTGAAAACTGTCCCGCGCTGAACTGGGTCCTGACCTCCACAGAAAATGTGCCCAGTTGTGTAGCAGCTCAAGGTGAAGGACATGTCCGTGAGAAAGCAGATCGGTCCCAAGGCTTCTAGGGTCCCCTAGCATCAGGAACCTCTCAGATCTCTGCCCAGAACTTTGAGGGTCACACTGGTGGTAGGTATTCTACAGTCCATCAGACCAGTCTTCACAGCTCTGCCCATACCCTACCCAGGCTGTGCTATGCTCTACCCTACCTCTCTGTGAGGTGACTCTATGTAGCTCACACATCCCTGGTCCTCTACCCTCCTTCCATCTACCCTGTCTCTGGTGTCTCAGGGCTTGCTGGAGGACAGCCTTCTGCCCATGAGCACCCAGCACTTCAGTCTCACCTTCATGGCATCCAATGTGCTCTGGTATTGCTCAGCGTGCTCCTAGAGGCAGGCTATGCCAAGACATGCTTTTGGCACCAGCGGACAGGCACCACCAAGGTGGTCTTCTGCTCAGAGCTAAGAATGGGGCTTCTGCTCTGTGGCCTCCCACAATGTCCCTGGCCTGACTTTTTAGGATCACGTAGTGCTTGAGTGAAGTGGGTAGTTCCTAGGTCCTTTGAAACTTGGCCAGGAGCAAGTCTGACTGGTCTTACAGAGAAATTAGCCTGGCTATAGGGCTCTGGCCTTAGGACGTATCTCTAGGACTCAGGAGAGAGGCCTGCTAGGCTAGGCTATAGGAGGCTACAGGGTGTCACAGCAGTAACTGTGACCCAGAGCTGGCAGAGCAGCCTGGGAACAGCCAGCTCCCTGGAGGACCTAGGCCACCCTGCTGGAAAACACCAGTCTCCACACACCTTGGCTCAGGTCTCCATGAGTTAGACCACCTCTAGCCCAGAGACCTACTTCCCTTCATCCAGGTGGCCTGACTGCATCTCATGTACTTGCATATGGTTAGACTGCCTGGCATTCCCTGTGGAGCATCTGCAACCACTTTGTCCTCTAGGTCCCTCCTGGCCTCCCATTCTTTCTGTGAGCCACTCCTCAGCACCCACCACTCCCACGCCCTCATCCCCTGTCCCAGCACTGAATGTGACTCCAGTTGCCTTTCCCCAGCCTGCCCACCAGCACTCACATGGCCCTCTGCAGGAGCTCGGGAGCCTCACCAGCTGCATGTGCTGTGCCTGTTCACTCCACAGCCTGACTGCTCTTCACAGGAACTGCTTTAGTTACTTACTCTTCAGTCTTACTCTAATCCAGCCTAACTTGAATTCACAGTCCTGTTCCAGCTTTCCAAGTCCTGAGATCACAGCTGTTTACCACCATGTCTAGCCTAAAACTCCATTTTAAATCTACCTTTAATGGATTCTTCCAGGGTGTGACATAGTGGCAGAGCCCCACCCCTCAAAGTCCCCAGTGGGGGGCCGGGGTCGTGGCCTATGTGTAAAGCCCTCTCCCCTACTCAGAATCTCCCTGTGTGGGCAGGGCCTCTGGCTCCATCCCTAGAACTTGGGAACAAAAGGCGGAGGGGAGCCTTGGTGGTTTCCTTGCCAGGATTTGGTAAGTGAAGTTTCAGGTGCCTGGGAGAGAGTGGAGAGTAAATTCTCTGGTCCACAGTGGGTGCCTAGTGTGGCAGGGTTAAGAACTGTGCAAAGCTCAGTCATTCCCACCGGGAAGTTTCTCTTGACCTTCTGTAGCGTAAAAGGATCGTCATGGGGATAGTGTTCTCCCTGCATCACCTCTGGGAGTCACCTGGCCCTTGGCAGTTTCATCTTAACTCCCTGGTGTCTTAACACTACGGTTCCCCCATGGTCTCAGGGAAATTGGGGTCCTGCAGGTTTGAGATTGAGTCTGAAGACAATTGAAGACATGAGGCTTTGCAGACAGTGAGGTTGCAGGGCCTGGAGGGACGGCTGGCACTCAGTGGCTTCTGCTGGCAACTGCCTTAAGGAGTGTCCAGACATCACCATGGCCAGCAGGAACCCACTGCAGTCCAGCACATAATGTTGCTGCTGCTGGGGCTCAGGCAGCTGTGAGGAGAGGTGCTCTCTGAGGCTCTTGCAGAAAGGCTCCGTACCACCCTCACCAGGGGAACAGGCTATGCCTGTGTTCATGTATACTAATAGCTAGTGTTGCCTCTGTTCTTCAGAGCCAGGCAGAGTGGCAAGTACCCCTTGGCCTGTGTACTCCAGGACTGTGGGAGACAGGGGCCACCTCCCTTCCTCATTGTAAGGCCCAAGCTGTTTCTGATGAGATCTAGAATGAGTCCTGTTAGACCTTGAGATGGCATGGGGCACTGTCAGCAGGAGGTGATAGGTGGTGACCCAGATGTCCGTATGTGGTAGTTGTAAATCTGCTTTGTGAATGAGCTGTCTGTGAGCTCAGATGCTGTCACCATCTCATCTGTCATTTGTCCTAGCAGAGGGGGATGATACCTCTAAGTCTCACTGTTTTTGCAGTGGGGCAGTACATGATCATCATGTGGCCAACCCTTGGGCAGGTGCCCAGGCCTTCTCTGAAAGCCCTGCCTGCTTGCTGTGACCATATTAGTATCTGTGATCCTAGCCTGGAAAATAACCAGGTTATTCCATCGGTGTGACCCTACCCAGGTCCAGAGCCACAGGTGCAATGTGTTTGAACCATGTGGAAGGTGATATTTCACCCACCCTATTGTGTTGCCCATGCTGGCAAACCAGAAAAGGCTTGGGAGGCTCCCAGGCATATGGCCAGTCCTGTGCTCTGAGAGCCAGGCCTGCTGGCCCAAGCATGGGTCCTAGCACACAGGAGACAGGAGCAGGAAGATCACCATGAGTTTGAAGACAGAGACCAATCTGGCTCCTGTCTTTGAACTCTAGCCACCCAGCCTCCTCTACTTTTCTAGCTTATCTGCCTTCTTTAGCTCCCATGCATTCCCAGGATCGGCATTCTCACAGATTTGGCACCTGGGCCTGTGTTCTTAGTGCTTCTGGTCCCAGCTCCCCAAGCCTCCCACCAAGTGACACCATAGCCTCGAAGCCTCCACACTCCCAGGCTTCAGTCAGTGCGTGTGCTTTTCAGGCAGTCCCCGAGTGTGGTGCTCATTGTGCTCTTGTGTCCCAGGATGAGGACATATCAGCCTCACAGGCCAGAGAAGCTGAGCTCGAGATGCTGGTGTGCTGCTGCTGGCTGTGACTGAAGTAGTCCAGTGTCTTTCCAAATTCAGGGCCCTGCACTGGTGGCTTGAGAGATGTGTTGAGTGGGACCTGGCCTCTGAAAGTCATCTTCACTCTGCTTTCAGTCACTGTAACCACATGCCTGGGAGAGGCAGTTTTGCTGAAAGAGGTCTGTTCTGGCTCAGTTGGGAGGTTTCAGTCTCCGTCATAGGCCTTTTTTGCTTTAGGGACCCCACCATTCCTAACAAGGGCACACTCATTGCTCTAAGGACCAGGACCAATACCTGGGCCTTTAGAGAATGGAAGCCAGTATTCTGAGCCTTTACCCCTGTTACTGACTGAAGGCTCCTCCCATGCTTTGTAGATCCAACCTTCAGCTCTGCACTCTTGTCCCCTGGGCACTGAGGATAAATCGCTCGTCTCAGGCACTGCTGAATGTTCATTCAGGAAGCTGGCAATGTGTTGAGGTTTATACACAAAACACATTCACCAGACTAACCCTGTGGGTGTTCCTCACCCTATAACCTCATTAACTCCTTCCTGCAGTGACTCTGGAGCTCACAGTGTCCAAGGGTATGGGTTACAGGAGGGTAGGGCACCTCTGAGCCTGGTTGCATGTGCTCTCCTGAGGAACATGTTGGCAGTTTTAATGGCACTATGTCCCATGCTGGGTTCCCTCTTGCTCACCTGACAGGCTATTGGCATCCTTCTTGTCTGGCTGTTTCCACACAGGTGCCCACACTTCCCTCCCAGTCTGGCCCAGCACCTCCTATGGCCCTGCTGGTTGTGTGTGTGCTTAGGTCTCACGTCTTTTCCCTCTTGAGCTTTACAGACAAACATAATAGTTATTGTATGACCAGCAACACCTAGTCAGGGGGACCTAACTAGCCAGTGTCTTGACAAGCATCCAAGCATCTCAGATATTTACAGTGCTGCCTGACTGACAGGGCCAGTAATGGGCAGCCTCCGTAGAAAGGTATGAGTGACTCACAGAGCACATGGTCACTGGAATTCAGATGTGGGAAGAGAAGGGCAGTGAGCATAGATGTCACCCAAACATAATGATGTAGTGCAACTGGGACTGAGGGCAAGAAGGTTTGGCACTGCTGTCACTCTGGACTGAGGCTGGGCAGCATTACACAGGGGGAGCTGGCACTGCATCCATCAGTGCTCAGTGTCCTTGGGGCGGCCGTTTCCTAGCCTCACTCCTGAGGTGAGACCAAGACTGCCTAGACAGGGAAGTGGGGGCTCACAAGGAAAGGAGAAGACAGGCAGTGAGCCATGAAAGGATGAGGTGGCCACTGTGGGGACATGAGGCTTTCCCAGCCTCCTTCACCCCTGCTGCCATGCTAGCACAGCACTGCTACAGTTGATAGGACACATACAGCCCACCCTACTCTGACAAGTAAGTGTGGGAGGTGTCACTAACATCTGAAGCTTGGCTTGGTGTAGGAGAGGCTTTTTTTTTTCTTTTTTAATTATTCATTCATTCATTCATTCATTCATTCATTTTGGAGGCACAGTCTGTAGCTCAGATTGCCCTGAATTGCCTAAGTTCTGGGGTGCTGTTGGCAAGCACACGTGAGCCTTGGCTTGGTGGGGCAAGTGCTCCACCACTGTCATCAGACCTAGGTGACTTGGCATTGACACACTGAGGGCGAGGTCATTCATTTGTCCATTATCTTAATAAATACTGTCTCAATAAATACCCAGTGCTCATGGTCTCTTCTGTAGGGGACAGTGCCATCTAATACAACATGCACAGAGGGGTCAGCAGACCCCCAGCATGGGAATGTCACCATCACCCTTGCTCACCCCAGTCCTTCCTGCTTAGCAGCGCTGTAGAGCCCTACATGCCTAAGCCTAGCTTGTTCCATTTCTGATACCTGGCTCCTGGTAGGGAGTCATCGTGGGCAGAGCAGGCATACTGAGCAGCTCTCTGGATTGTAGAACCTGGTCTCCCTGACCTGTCTATGTGTCACTTGTCACACAGCTTTGGGAGGCTGAGCTGTCATCCTGATGGCCTAGCAGGGTTTGGACCATCCCACTCGTCCTTCAAAGAAACCTGTCATTCCTACTTTTGTATCCTGTGGCACAGCCCCACCCAACCACCAGAGCCAGGTCCCTAGGGTGCAGAGCAAGATTCTGCCTAGCTTGCTCAGACTTTCCAGAACCTTCTGCCATGGTGGGGGAGGTGGCTGTGGTCAGGCTGAGGCAGAATACTGGAACTAGATGACAGCCCCAACCCTGCTGCTTCCAAGGCAGCAGTGTGCAGCTGGAGAGAGCTGCATAAGTGCAGGGTGGATTCCAATATACAAGACAGCCCGGACTGGGGTGTGGGAGGGGTGGGGTCTTGGGGCCCTTAGATCTGTCCCCCTGATTTGCCTACATAAGGGACCTCAACTCTTAGCACCCATGGGGTACTAGCCCATGCTCCCAGGGCCATGCAGTGGGCACTGGGTACTGGTTCCTAGGTGGTAGGCAGGCCTTCTTAGTCAGCCCTGTATTCATGAAACTCTTCCTCATTCCTAGGCCTGTTTGGAGCAGGCTGTGCAGCCCCTTGGGTGAGAAGCACCCCTGGGACTGTCCTTCAAAGGCCCTATGGGCCTTGGGACTGGGCCTCATTTGTTTGTGGCTTGGATTTTCTTCTTTCTTTCCTTCCTTCCTTTTCTTTAATACAAGTTTTCATCTGAAGTTGATTTCACAGCATGTAAGGCACAGTCTTTCCTGCCTCACCTGACAGTTGAGAAGCTAAATTGACCAAGAGCCTGGCGCTTTCCCATAGCGTAGACAGAAGGAAGCAGAGTTAGGATGCACTACGGAAAGTCTTGGGAGACAAACAGGAAGTGTGCAGATTTCTGCTGTCTCAGCCAGAACTGAGACCCCAGACTGCCTTAGCAAGGCTCAGCTGATTGGCACCAGCTGCCAGCCTCTTACAGCTGGCTTGTCCCAGAGTCTAGGGATAACATGAGAGGCCTGGAACATTGTGATATAGCCCATGACTTAATGACACACCTTCAGCTGAGAGCCTACAGCCTGCGGCTCCCAAAGCTCAGTTCTCACATGAGCCTCAGCCCAACAGAGGACTATCTTTTTCATGTGCCTCTGGGGGCCCAATCTAGTCATGGGGACATCTGAGTGATCACTGAACTGGTGCCACTGCCTCGCACCAAGGCTTCTCTAGGGAAGCACCATACCCCGGTGGCACACAGGGTCCTGTTGAGCTTCCTGGTAGGCCAGAGGAAGTTCCTTCATGACTGCTATCACAAAAGGAGGCAGTGGCTTGCACAACTAGCAAATTCCAATTGTTTATGAGAGCCTGTGATGTGTGATCTTGTTGACACACTTCACCCCACATCCTGGTATTGCTGTTTGGAGCAATGGAAGCCTTTGTCTGGCTCCAAGACATGCCACTAGCTCTGGGGACCAGGACACTCCATGGAGCAGTGGCTGACCACCTTGCATGTTCCCTCCTATATTAGCATGTAGACAGGAGACTCTGAGCAGCTTACAGATGAGCTTTACCCAAGGGGTCAGAATCTGGCCTTCTTCCTGTGACACTGGGGAACTGGAGGCTCCTGACTGAGGAAGATAATTGAGTTAGGACCCTTTTCTGGAGAGTCCAGTGTGCTATTCAGTATGCCTGTTCTGCCTATGATGGCTCTCCACCGGGAGCCAGGTATCAGGAATGTAACAAGCTAGGTTTGGGCATGTGGGGTTCCAACACATGCTAAGCAGAGAGGACTGGGGTGTAAACTAAAAAGGAAGGGTGGCTGCAACTCCAACCTTGAGGTCCTCGTGGTGACATTGCCAGGGCCTGCCTGTAGCAAGGACAGAAGGCTGGGCTGTGTGCACTCACTCTCTCCATCACAGGGGCCTGACACAGCTCCCATACACCTCTCTAGTCTCATCTCCTTTCTAGACAGCATCCACATCCTGCCCTGTGTTCTCCAGGCTGACATGGGCTCCCTGTGGGTGGACCCAGAGCCCTGTGGATAATGGGTCTGTCATGGTGCTGACATTGGTAAATTGGAGTGGGTGGGCCTTTGATGACCCCGCCTATATCAGCCTGCTCCAAACTAGGCTGAGCCCCTGGTTGAAGCAGGGAGCTCATGAGGAGCAGAAGTCTTGGAAGCTGCAGTGTGTGAGGCATAGGTGCTTGCATTCACTGGACAGCATGACCTTCTGTAGACAGTTGTCATGCTCAGCCACACACAGTGGGACCCTACTTTGACCCTCTGGATGACTGTAAGTGGATGCAGCAGGGAGCCACTCTTCCTTCCGTTTTGTGACATGATCTTTATTGCTCAGATTGAACACCCCCCCCCCCAACCCTCATGGCTACCAAGTCACAAAAAAAGGGGTGTTTCAGGGTGGACCCTATGGACCTGTCAGAAACCCCACTCTGCCTAGCTTTTCTGTCACGTGTCCTGTCACCTGCCTTGTGACTCCTCTGTCCCATGCAGTCATGATAGTCGTATCATGCTCTGAAAGACACTGTCTCTGTGTCTTTGTCTCTGTGATCCCATTGGGAAGCCAGTCCCTCCATTGTGTGCTCCCCATCCCAACCCCAGGTGCCTGGTTTACAGTAATATTGTCAACAGAGACCATATTAGGCAGACCCAACATGAGTGGCCAGGCCACGACTTCCTGTGCTCTTAAGAAGGGACAAATCTGTGGAAACAGGCTGGCCAGAGACGTGGGAGCAGTCTTGGTGTGCTAGGGTTCCCCAGCACAATCCTGCTAGGGCAATGATGCCCACATACCCATCAGCCCTGCCAGGGGCCTGGACTTAGGTAAGCACTACCCAGTTTGCACCCCAAGGGAACTGTAGCAAGGTAGCTCTTGGCAGGGATGGTGACCTCTGCAGGGCAGGCAGCTTTCTGCCAGGAACCTAGATGTTTGCATGCCACCACACAACCCTTCTGTGTTGTAGGCAGCTGTGATGGCTCTACCACAGACTTGTAAACAGGCTGCACCCTGTCTTCGGGCTCTGCAGTGTGGGTGGCTTGAGTTTCCCAGTTTCTCTCTGTGCCAGTACCTGCCCACGAGCTGTGGAGGGATGTGATTTTGCAAAGGGCTTAGAGTATGAGGGTACAGCTTGCAGTGGAGCTCTTGGGCCTTGGGGAGACTGGGTCCCCAGATCACAAGGCACAGAGGATGGGACCATTAAGAGAGCAGCTCAGTGTGCTCAGGGCTCCCTTTCCTGCCTTGCGGCCTTCCCTAAGATGCCATGTACCCAGGCCCAGGTGCTAGTCCCCGGAAGCTGTGGCACTGCCTCACTTTTCTGCATTTACCATAAGAGCCAGGCCTTGTGGTCAGTGACATCCTGCCTCTGCTGAGACTGGAGAATCGAAACTGGTTGTGAAAGCTGGTGGGTCTCCTTGGGAATGCCCATGCACCTGCTGGGGCCTGTCCTGGGCTTGCCCATAGATTTGGAGATCTAAGATAGGCTCTGGGGACCCTCATGGGCAGCCCTGTCTAACGGACGGGACAGAGACTATAGCAGCCTTCTTCAGAGGCCTACTCACAAGCACAGGGTTGGGAGGTCACTTCCCCCCAGGTTACTCTACAAAGTCTTTACCTGTGTGGGGCACCACACAGCCCTTGCAAAATCCTTGCTCATATCAAGCAACAGCTCAGAATCAGGAACACCAAGACCATGGCATCTGAAAGCCACATTGGTACCTTCTCTTGGGAGGCCAGCCTGCCATTCTGCATGTGGGGTTTCCATGCCTTTAGCCTCTGATCAAGGGCCCCTGAACTACCCCACAGAGTGCTTATTGGACCCTCTGTCTCCATAGCTAGTAGTGGACTTGTCACACCTCACTGAGGGTGACCCGGACAGTGGCTGCCCTGCTTCTGTGTCCTAGGGGCTTGGGTGTGATGAGAGAGGATGATTGTGGTGGGCAGACTGGGGCCTTGTGCCCCAGAGGGGTGACACA
Source organism: Mastomys coucha (assembly GCF_008632895.1). Classification (NCBI taxonomy): domain Eukaryota; kingdom Metazoa; phylum Chordata; class Mammalia; order Rodentia; family Muridae; genus Mastomys; species Mastomys coucha. Next base: position 71,059,795 of record NW_022196909.1, on the reverse strand, counting down.
CATCATGTGGCATTCAGGTAGTGACACAACCACTCAGGGCTCTCTGCCACGTCCAGCAGGGTTAGGGCCCAGCTGTGTTTACTCTGCTGCAGGCTCCTGATTGCAAAGTAAGTCTAGTTGTGGGTTCCTTGAGGGGGCCGTCCTTATCAGGCATACTGAAGTCTGCAGCAGCCACACGGCTTGAGCTGCCATGGCGCTTGTGCTCTGCCTCTGCCAAAGTAACAGGGTCAGGTGGGACAATCTCCACAGACAGAGGCAGTGCTCAGTGCTGTGCTGGGTCACAGCACACCCCAGCGCTGTTGGCTTCTCCAGGTCTCATCCAGGTGCCCCATGTCTCATGTCTGTCTTTCCCAGAGTTTGCATCCTTGACAGACATAGTAGCTGTCCCCCACAAGCCAGCAGGAATTTCTCCTGTGCCCTCACTCACGTGCCTTCCTCCTTGTACCCAACAGCTGGTCAGCGAGAAGGTTGGTGGGGCCGAAGGGACCAAACTGGATGATGACTTTAAAGAGATGGAAAAGGTAGGATTCCACACTGGACTGGGGTGTGGGGCTGGTGAACCCCACTCCTGCTGGAGCACAGAAGAGCCTGCATCCAGCTCCACCTTGGCATCTAATGGCTCTAACATGGTGGCTCTCTCCACAGAAGGTGGATGTCACCAGCAAGGCTGTGGCAGAGGTGCTGGTCAGAACCATAGAATATCTGCAGCCTAACCCAGGTAGGACCCAGGCCTCTGGTTAGATCAGTGGGAAGGAGAGTACCATGTCTGATTCCTCAGACTTCCCCTGGACTGAAGTGATGATGGCCATTCCATTCTGTGTGTGGTGGCTTCCACACACAAGGACCCCTTCTGGCCCTGCGCAGTAGGGCCAGGTCTTCCCAGGCAAGAGTGAGACAGGGCACGGTCACTGAAGGTTGAGAAGGTGGGGACCATTTCTGGGAACCCAGACGACAGTGCTGTGATCACTTTGACCTCTGCAGATGATAAGACTTCTTCCCAAGGCCTGGAGGGGAGGGATGTATGGGAGTTGGCCCCCTCTTCTAGGAACTGCCGGGTCTTTGGGAGTGCACCCAGAGACAGCCTTTTGGCTCCTGGCCCTCTGGCCAGTTGGGGATATGTGGCCCTTGATCTGGGGTATGCCTCAGTACAATCTAGTATGGAGAGGAGCCTTAGCCCACCTAGGCCATCTGTCCTCTTACAGCCTCACGGGCCAAGCTGACTATGCTGAACACCGTATCCAAGATCCGGGGCCAAGTGAAGAATCCTGGCTACCCACAGTCCGAGGGGCTGTTGGGAGAGTGCATGGTCCGCCATGGCAAAGAACTAGGTGGAGAGTCCAACTTTGGTAAGGGGCAGCTGAGGGCTTGGGTGAGTGGGGCGGCCATGTCCAAGGAAGCCTGGCAGAAGGGTCTTTTGTTGGCCATATTCTGACTTGCTTGACTTAGTATGGGGTCAGTCAGGAGTAGGAAGTCTTGGCCATGACAGCCACCCCTCTCTGCAGGTGATGCTCTGCTAGATGCAGGCGAATCCATGAAGCGCCTGGCGGAGGTGAAGGACTCGCTGGACATTGAGGTCAAGCAGAACTTCATTGACCCACTGCAGAACCTGTGTGACAAGGATCTGAAGGAGATCCAGGTGCTGTCCTGTCCCTGGGGAAGTGGGGATGGTGTCCCTATGCAGCTGTGCTGCTCCATCACCGTGTTTGCACCCACAGCACCACCTGAAGAAATTGGAGGGCCGCCGCCTTGACTTTGATTACAAGAAGAAGCGCCAGGGCAAGATCCCCGACGAGGAGCTGCGCCAGGCCCTAGAGAAGTTCGAGGAGTCCAAGGAGGTGGCGGAGACCAGTATGCACAACCTCCTGGAGACCGATGTGCGTGCCACGCAGGGCCTAGGACCCAGGACACCATCCCATTAGGAAGATGGGGCTGCCTACTGAGAAGGGGATGTTGAACCTCCAGGATGAGGGTGTGGCCATGTCATCTGGCTTTTCCCCTGTTGCAGATAGAGCAGGTGAGCCAGCTGTCAGCCCTGGTAGATGCCCAGCTGGACTACCACCGGCAGGCAGTGCAGATCCTGGAGGAGTTGGCTGACAAGCTGAAGCGCAGGTGAGTAGTGCCTTCCCTCCCACTTCCCACAGTCCCTGCCGCTGCTACACGCCCTCTGCTGATGAACATGGGCAGCGCACCCAACCTGCCTGGCCTGTGGCAAGCTGGTGCTGGTCTATAAAGGGTCCTTGGAGCTGTGTGTGTGTGTTGTAGCAGTGGGGTTCCCAGGAGGGAGCAGGGCCCTATGGGAGATGGCACTGGTAGCCTGAGCTACAAGATGAGAAGACAGGGGAGTTGGCTGGACCAGCAGCTCAGGTCCACATCCTTTGACTTTCCGTGGCAGGCTACAGTTTCCTGGGTGGCTTTGAGGGCAGGGGTGACTGGCAGTGTTTGGATACTTGAGGTAGGGGACTTTGTTTAGGGCCAGTAGAGGTACTGGGACATCAGAGTGGAAGGAGAGGGGATGTGGGCACTCAGGGTTTTATGTTCCTGCAGGGTGCAGGAAGCCTCCTCACGACCCAGGCGGGAGTTCAAGCCCCGGCCCCGGGAGCCCTTCGAACTTGGAGAGCTGGAACAGCCCAATGGGGGATTCCCTTGTGCCCCAGCACCTAAGATCACAGGTAGCAAACCCCCATGGAAGGTGCAGGGATGGAGCGAGGCCTATTCACCCCACTCACACCTGCCCTCCTCTCTAGCTTCCTCATCATTTAGATCGGCAGACAAGCCCATCAGGACACCCAGCAAGAGTATGCGTGAGTGTCTGTGGTAGAAGTTGTCACTGCCAACTTGGGTGAGAGGGACTACTACACGCCCCATTCAGAGACCCCTATGACCTCAAGTGTCAAAGCAGGACCCACCTCTACCCACCCTGGCCACTGGCCTATCTGCAGTGCACTGACACCTCTCTCCTGTTCCCAGCCCCCCTGGACCAGCCAAGCTGCAAGGCGCTTTATGACTTTGAGCCAGAGAATGATGGTGAGCTGGGCTTCCGTGAGGGTGACCTCATCACGCTTACCAACCAGATCGATGAGAACTGGTATGAAGGGATGCTGCACGGCCAGTCAGGCTTCTTCCCACTCAGCTATGTGCAGGTGCTGGTGCCTCTGCCTCAGTGACTAGCGCCTTCACCCCGCTGCCAGTCACAGTGCAGCAGCAGTCTAATGCCAAGGTGCTCTAGAAACACTAATGTTCCTCCAGGGGGACCTCCTCCCCTCCCTCTGCTCTGGGCCCCCCCAATCCTAAGACTCAGAAAGGCCCACCCTGAGGTTCTATCCCCCTCCTGGTGGTGTCAACTTCCAGCTGTTTGAACCCTTCGCAGCCCGTTGCTGGCGATGGGCCCATGCCCCCACTCCAGGCTCCCTAGAGGCAGGCAGGTCCTTGGAATCCCCAGCAGAGGCTGGCCAGCTCCCCAGCTCAGCGCACAGAGACACCTGACACCTGCTGCTCATGCACAAGTGCACAAGGCACAAATATGTACACTTCCCATGGGACCACAGACCCAGCTCAGCCTTGTTGAAGACCAAGCACAAAGGCCCTGAAGAGTGGACATTCCCAGGTCCCTGGCACTTTCCCAAGCCAGCTCCGTTGCTATTTGTTCATGTGACTCTGCAGCTGACCACACAGGCAGCTGGCAAGTCCCTTTTTCAACCAGCAGGCTAGGCTGGCCATAGACCCAGCTCTGCATCACACCCTGCCAAGCTCCATCCAGCAAGGGAGGCCTCCAGCCTGGGCTCAATTATATTCTTCTTCACAGCTGCCCCATAACCTGTGGCTTGTCCCTGGCATGTGGGGCCACACCCCACACCCCCTGCTCCAGCCTGTACTGAAGTGAACTGTACTCCTAATTTTTTTAAAAAAGTATTAAATATCTCTTTCTATAGCTACTGTCCCATCTTCATTCAGGGAAGCCCTGTTCCCCTGCAAAAGCCCCAGCCACTGCCATCCCACCCCAGCCACAGGCCTGTGCTGTGGGCACTCAGAGACTTTATTACCCAGCCTGCCCCAGGGAAGCCAAGCCTCCGCAGCCTCAGCTCCCCTGCTTGAGCACACTGCAGACCTGCTCCAGCACGTGGCACATGCCCTGGTCCTTCGGGGTCCTGCTGGCCAAGGACATCTGCAACAGTAGGACTGAGGTCAGGCTCTGCTCGACACAATGCCCCTGGCCTCCCTGGGCTGCAGCCCAAGAGCTTTCGGTGCAGCCTTTGGTAGGCCTGGGCCATTTTGAAGATTTGGTTTTCCTCTTACAAGATTTCTTTGGCTTGGATTTGGGGAACAGGGTCTTGGTTGTGTAGCTCAAGCTAGCCTAGTCTAAAATAAGACTTACACACAGACCCCACATGCACAAGCCTTTGGATGCCGGTTGATATATGTGTCACATTCAGCATCATTGTTTGAGTCTGAGCGATGCCCAATACAGAGCACTGTCCTGGGCAGAAGGACCAGTTCAGCTCAAACCCCCTACCACACACAGACCCAATAGTCAGCAGGAGGGCTCATGCTTACAGTCAGTCACAGCTGCAGGTGGAACCTGGGCCCCTGCATGTCTGGCAACTGCCCTCACCCAGCCACCTAGGTCCTGTGACCCCTCCTGAGACTCCAGGGGAAGATTGTTGCTTACACTCTAGGATGTGGCCTTATGCTCCCCCACAGGTCCACACCTCACCTTGAGCTTGTCCAGGTAGGTAAGCTCTGGGCTCCAGGCCTCTTGGAACTTCACAAGGTCAGGGGCACCCTTGTAGAACTCAGCCAGCATCACCTGCAGGGCAGGGAACAACACACCTGACTCTTGCTCTCTTGACCTTGTAGTTCCCAGAACTGCCCTGGGCAGATCCATAGACTACAGTGCAGGCCTGCCCTGACAGTTGGCTAGCCTCATCCCAAGATGTCACACCCATGAGCCCTCAGGAATGACAAACATAAAGAATGTTCACCCAATCAGGTGTGGTGGGGGTAAACATGGCATCTCTGCCCTGAGAAAGCTGAGACAGGATAATTGAAAGCTTGGCTACATAGGGAGATGGTATCTCAGACCAAACAAGTGAAAACCCTGGAGTTGCAGCTACATGCAGGTTGCTCACCATCTCCTGAAGAACATCGTTGGTCAAGAAGCTATCTTGGACATACGCCATTTCTACATCCATGGGGATTCCATAGTCACTGGGCCTTTGCTGATAGGAGGGTGGAGATCAGTCAGAGAGGTCTTGACTGTCCCCAATCCACAGTGCTAGGGACTTGATGGAGAAACAGGCACAGTGCCCAACCCAACCCAGAACTGGAGTCACCTGCCTCAGATTCAGCACGTCTTCTAGTCCTTAAACCCAGGTGCAGCCCCAGGTGCAGCCCCACCCGATGCCCTCACATCCACGCAGCCCCACCCGATGCCCTCACATCCACGCAACCCCACCCGATACCCTCAGATCCAGGCAGCCCCACCTGATGCCCTCAGATCCATGCAACCCCACCCGATACCCTCAGATCCAGGCAGCCCCACCTGATGCCCTCACATCCACGAAGCCCCACCCGATGCCCTCACATCCACGCAACCCCACCCGATGCCCTCACATCCACGCAACCCCACCCGATACCCTCAGATCCAGGCAGCCCCACCTGATGCCCTCAGATCCATGCAACCCCACCTGATGCCCTCAGATCCATGCAACCCCACCTTGCCCGCTCACATCCATGTCCCTCAACTTGCTCTCCTCCAGCTCACCCACCTCAGGGGGAGGCATCACCCAGAAAGGGCAGATCTTGGACTCAGGGCCTGGGTTGCCAGAGTAGTAGGGGGCTGTGGGAACAATGAGGGATTGAAGCAGGGGGCTCAGTGGACCTGGCCTGGTAAATCCTCCAACCCAGAACCTAGCTGGGGGGCCTCACAGCACAGCAGGGCCAGGCAGGGCTGGAAGCCATTGCTGGAGCCTTGCAGTCTCAACTGGTACTCCATCTGTGCATCGATGTCCTGCAAGGAGGGTACTGCAGGGCTGTGTGGGTGGCTGTGGTACCAGCCCACCAGGGACAGGCCTCGCAGGAACAGGACCTGGTAGATCTGTAGACATACAAGTTAGGTTAGGATGGGCAGGACCAGAGCTTTGAGCTGCACCTGAGCTTCTCACAAAAGTAGTTAAGCAGTGCATCTCCCCACCTTGTACCCACTCAAACACGGTGGGAGTATGATTAAGAAATACATCTGAAACTGGACAATGGTGTCATACTCCTTTAATCCCAGCACTTGGGAAACAAGAGGCACATGGATCTGTGAGTTCAACACCAGTCTAGTCTACATAGAGAAACCGTGTCTCAAAACACAAAAACATCGGGCTGGAGAGATGGATCAGTGGTTAAGAGCACTGACTGCTCTTCCCCAGGCCCTGAGTTCAATTCCCAGCAACCACATGGTATTTCACAACCATCTGTAATGGGATCAGATGGCCTCTTCTGGTGTGTCTGAAGACTGGGACAGTGTATATGTACATATATGTATATATATATATATATATATATATATATATATATATATAAAATAAATCTTTTTTAAAAAATCCATTAGATTAAAAAAATTACATATAGGAATGTACAAGTGGTGGCACATGCTTTGATCTCAGCACTCAGGAGTCAAGAAGCACATAGTCCTATGAGTTTGTGGCCAGCCTGGCCAGACCCACAGTCTACAGAATAAGTTCCAGGACAGTCAGAGCTTCACAGAGAAACCCTATTGTATCCAAAAAAATTAATCTACCAAAACAAAACAAAATTACATCTAGGCATAGGAGTAGGCCTATCCTCCCAGAACTCAAAAGGGTAAGCAGGAGGATGTCATAATCTAGGCCTGGTCTACATAGCAAAGCCCTGTCACATAAAGCACAGAGCCAGCATCTCTATCCCAGACATGGGCACTGACACTCATTTGAACATCTGCAGAACATGGCTGCTGTGCTGCCCCGCAACCCCCAACAAGCCCTCACCTCCTCCTCAACCGTGGCTGCAGTCTCAGTGTCCCCCAGCCGACTCCTGCAGGGGAAGGCTCTCAGGACGGTCAGCACTGTGGGGTACCCAACAAGAAGCCATCAGTCCTGCCCCACTTACACGCTTGTCCACCCAGGCCCAATACCCATCCAGTACCCACTCTGATTGTTGATGTCCCAGCGACCACCAAGGTAGCCCACGACCTCACTCCGAGTCAGGTGGCAGTGGAAGTCCTGGGGACAAAATAGGGAAGCCTGGCAGAGGCTGTACTTCCTATCTCAATGCAGGAGTTAGCCTATGTGCATTTTATCAAGCACCTACCATTTATCTAAGGATGTAATTCACAGGTGAGCATGTAGGCACCTAGCATGTGCAAAGGCACTGGGGTCCATTCCTATTATTTACTAATAGCAAGCACAAACTGAGTACTTTCTGTCTGTGTCTTCAGTGCCCCTCGCCCAGGTCAGCGAGTCCTTGTTCCTAGACATGGAGGGTGGCCAGGCGAACCGGCTTTTAGTCACTTACCAAGAGGAACAGCACATTACTGGAAACGGCCACGTTGAATGGCTGGAACTTGTTGATAGCAGCGAAGGATGTTACTTCGACCAGAGTGTGGGGGTTCCTGGAGTAGTCAGCAGGGTCCCGGGCTTCAGAAATGTAGGTTCTTTCCCACCTCCACCCGTCCCGAGCACTCTAAGCAGCCAGGGAGTCCAGGCCCTGCCTTGGCTGGATCAAACCAACCAAGGGTTCCAGGGAAGCCAGGCCCAGGCAGAGGGTGTAACTGACCTGGCAGAGTCTCGGCTGCCCAGCATGCAGTAACGGACGGGCACCCGGACCTTGTCCATACGCTTCCCTGGGGGTGTGGCCTCTGGGGAAAGGGATGGGTGGGGGAGGGAGAGAGAGGAGTCAGTGCCAACCCTCTGCTCTGCTCTCTTCTCTTTCCATAGAAGCAAGGATACCCAAGGAGCAAGGAGCAAGAAGCAGGGCCAGTAAGATGGCTCAGCAGATCTTGCAACCAAGTCTGATGACTTGAGTTCAATTCCCAGACCCCACATGGTGTAAGAAGGAACCCAACTTTTGAAAGATGTTTTCTGATCTACATGCCCTATCACAATAAATAAATAATTCTTGCCCTTAACCCCAGCACCCAGAAGATGGTGCCCTGAGTTCTAGGCCAGTCAGTGCTACAATGAGAACCTATCTCAAAAGAAAGAAAGAAGAAGAGAAAAAAGGAAGGAAGAAGGAAGACCAACCAGTAAAGAAAAGAAAAGGAAAGGGAAGGAAAGGAAAGGAAGTCAGAGAGTGAAACTAGACTAGAGTGTCAATCAGGATTCAGGATTCCCAGGGCCTAAGAAACTTCAAAGCCAGCCTCCCACTTCACAGTCCCCTCCTCTGCCCTGGCCCCTCACCTGGCTCCAAGGAACCCTTCCCAGGGGGTCTGTGGCCTTTGTCCTCTGATGAGACCCCAGCCAGCACATCGTCTTCCTCCTCCTCCAACAGCAGTTCTTCCTCCTCCCCTTCACTGGTGGGACTCTGGTGGAATGGAGTATAGCAACAACAACATCAGCTGGGCGCTTCACGCACTGGAGCCCAGGCTTGAGTCCGAGGGGCCATTGCCTAAACTGACCACCAGAGGGCGACGGTGAGCGGAGGTGTTGGAGCTGCAGATTCTCCCCAAGCTTGGGATTCAGCCTGTCTTCTGGCTGTACTACTTCGGGTGAGACTGTTTCTGAGCTCTGCCTCTCCCCTGTCAGTCTCCCTACAGCAGCCAATAGTATTCATGACTCCCACCTCCTTCAGGATCAAAGCCCAGGTCCTGCTGGCCTTGCCCGCCCCTCACTGCGTCCATCAGCATTCAGGCCACCTTGCTGAATCACCCAGACTGTATCCTGCCCTAAGGCCTTTGCACACCTCACGGCCGCAGCGCAAAGGGGAAGGCAGGAACTTCCTACCTCATCAGCAGCAGCTACGGGCATATGGAGCTGGTGCCGGCGAAGCCAGGCAGCCTTGTACTTGTCCAGCTTCTGGCCCTTGTACTTGACAGAGGCCCAGCCACACCCAGACTTCTTGGCCGGGTTGACGAGCTTTTTGCAGTGTGTGGCCCAGGCGCTGGGCGAGTTGAAGACTTGTCCAGTTTCCTGCCACACGATCCTGCCATCCAGCTGCAGGTCCCCAGTAAACTTCCTGCCCTGCGGTGACAGAGTGGACTGACACTCCCGTCCTAGTGATCCCTAACTCAGTGCTCTCCGAGGCTTGGCGTCCTTGTTCTTCTAAGGCTCCCAAGAGTTACTGTCATAGGAGCATCATCTTTCACACCAGTACTGTACCCTGGCACTCTACACCCAGGTGCACAACTTTAAAATTAAGCGATGGCAGTCAGAGCAGGCATAGTTGTCCAGGCCTGTCAGCCCAACTACTGGGAAAGCTGAGGCAGGAAGACCACAACTTCAGAGCCTGCTTGGAACACTTAAGGAGACTGTTCTCAGCCGGGCGGTGGTGGCACACGCCTTTAATCCCAGCACTTGGGAGGCAGAGGCAGGGGATCTCTGAGTTCGAGGCCAGCCTGGTCTACGGAGTGAGTTCCAGGACAGCCTGGGCTACACAGAGAAACCCTGTCTCGGAAAAAAACCAAACAAAACAAAACAGAAACACACACACAACTGTTCTTAGTGGTAGAACTGCCTAAAATCGCCAAGTGAGGGGTTGAGTGCAAGGTCAGGAGTTGAGCCCCTGCTTGGAATCCCGCAGTTGAGGGAGCTGGGGGAATAGTCAGGGGTGAAGCGCCCTTCCATTCTTGGTATCACAAAGAGTTATTTTGGCGATCATTTTAAATAACAGTACACAGTTTTGAAGCTATCATCTTCATAGAGAGCCTGGGGAGGAAGACCTCATTTTACAAAGGGGAAGCTGTTATCACACAGATTGGTTGCCTGCGGACACACCCAGATGGCAGTGGTTATGGCTATGTGGCCTTGTGATTAACACGGTTCCTCTGAGCTTCAGTTTCTCTTTATACTCTAGCAGTGGAGGACATGAACAGCCTCTGGGGATCGCTCACCAGGTAGTAGATGGATAGCACTCCCTCACCGGGTTCCAGCAGCTCGTCTTTGAGCAGCACCCGAAGCGTGACCGCGCGCCTCGTGAGCGCGCCCCCTAGGGCCATCCCAGGCCCTGCCGTGCAGCCACTACTGCCACCGAGGCTGCCGCTGCGCCCTCCACTACCCGCCCCGCGCTCGGGGTCCTCGGCCTCCGCGTCGTCCTCATCCTCCTCTGGCGCCTCCTCGGCCGTGGCTCCGGGAGACAGAGACTCGGGAGCTGCAGCGAGATAGCAACTGGCTGCAGAGGTCGCGTCCCGCTGCCCCGAACCCGCCTGCGCGGACCATCCTACCTGCCATGGACGCTGCGTCCCGGCACAGCCTCCTCCGAGTGACCAGGCTCCTCCCCGCGTGGGGATACAGCAGCCTATTGGTGACTGAAAATGGGTAGGAAGGTTTTGGCCCGCTGAGGGCGGAGGGAATACGGAGCCCTTGCGTTGTGCTTGCACTGGAGTTGTAGCGATCTGGTGCAGTTTGGCGAAACTCAAGCGGGAGGTTGTGGGAGACCTGGAGAAGTAAGCAGGCCCAGGACCTTCATATTTAGAGACTAGAGAAGCCATACTCGAAGCCACCAGCTACTAGGTTGCAACCTTGATCCCTGGGCAGGAGTGGCTCAGCTTTCAGGAAAGAGATGGAAAACTTAGGTCCTGGGTCTGCCTGCCCACGCGGGAACTCAGAGCCCCTGGAGCACTTAGAAAAATTAAATCAGATAGGGCTGGTGACTTGGAGGGAAAAACCGAGACCCAGGACGCCCACCCCCACCCCCACCCCCAAGGAGACTACGCTCCCCTTAGTGGGGCTGTATCCTGAAGCTCATGAGTCCTCAGCCTACAGCAGCGATGAAGAAAGCTGCTAGGGAGGCTAGTGCGCTAGCTAAAGGCAGAGCCCTTGATGGTTGAGAGCAGGGGAGAAATAGGTTTGTGAGAAGTGTAGGGCCGCTTTAGGAAAGCAGCAGCTGCACATAGTAGGTAGATCGAAAGTTCTGTGCCTGACCAGCTTTAGCCTTTCTAGGGTTAACTCAGCCCAATGGACAGCAGTTCTCACCAATCAATCACCAGGTACCTCCAACGTCCAATCAGATACAAGGGATGGTTCCCACTCAGCCAATAGGCGCCCACGTGGAAGCAGGGAGCGGGAAGGGGCGGTGTTACTACTGTAGGCGCGCAAGGGCCTTTGTTCCCATCCTGATTTGGCCTTCGTCACAGATTATCGCAATCCAGGGAGGTTTGAAAATCCGGGACAGGGACTAACCAGAGGTTGGGGTGGTCTCAAACGGCAAGAGGGTTTGTCCCAATGGGGAGTGAGAGGCAGGATGCTCTGTATGGTCTAAGTAATGAGAATCATTCTTCCCTTAGCCCAGGCCACCAGACACCGGGCTCCATAGTTTCCCTCTTCCAAGTCTCTGCTCAATCTGCAGGTCGTGGGTTAACTCAGCCCAATGGGCAGCAGTTCGCATCAGCCAATCACCAGGTACCTCGTGACAAGCAAAGTCTTGAGAGAGGCTACAGGTGCTGCACACTAGCCATTTTCTTGGGACACCACACATTTCACTTTCATCCTGTTTATCTCCCACCCTGGTCCCATCCTACCCTTGCTCTACAACAGTCCATGGCTCCCTACTAGTTTTTCTTCTCCTTCCTTGCACTTGCAGTAATCCTCCTGCTCAGCCTCCCTTCTGTTTACCTCATAGGCCTGCATCTCCACAGCTCCCCCGTGGCCTTTGACACTTTGAAGCAAGTTCTGCGGCTTAACAATGTACAGAAAGCACCCTAAAGATAACCTGGGTTAAGATAAAGGAAGGCCGAGCAACTCCCAGCCCCTATCTGGGTTCCCATCTCAACCCTGTACCTGTGTAAAGTCCTGTGTAAAGCTGGGAACGGAAGAAAATGAATTCATAATCTGTTCTGCCTTTGTCTTTTGAAAATAGCATCTCTGGCAGACCACACTGGACTCAAGTTACAATGTAACTAAGGCTGCTCAGTCTCTTCCTCTCAAGTTCTGGGAAAACCCAAATGTACTACCACCCCTGGCCAAATATACAGTTACATACTGATCGATTGTACTGGAATTGACCTTAGAGCTTTGGACTAGCCAGGAGCCAGGTACACTACTACCACAAGCCTCTTGCCCAGACCCTCTTTAGACTCTTCTTAGTGAGGGGCTGGGGGCGTGGTCAGGGTCCAGCTTCAGCCTAGAATTTCCCAGTGAGGAGCTTGGAGCATGGTCAGGGAAGAACATCAGCCCAGAATTATACTAGGAAGGGCTGTGTGTAACTGATAGAGTGCTTACTTAGCATGTGCAAAGGTCTTGGGTTGCTTCTGCAGTGACAAGGAAAAAAAAAAAAGGCAGAAAACAAAAGAAGTGAAATGACTCGGTATGATATAATTTTTCAAAGTTGCAAAAGCAGTGAATGTCAGACCTGCTGTCCCACACTGGTGTGTCATTTCAGCACTTGAGGGGCTGAGGCAGAAAAAATTGGAGTTAAAAGTCAGCTTGGGCTGGACTGTGGTGGCGCACGCCTTTAATCCCAGCACTTGGGAGGCAGAGGCAGGCGGATTTCTGAGTTCGAGG
>NW_022196909.1:71043895-71046592 GCF_008632895.1 Mastomys coucha | reverse complement strand
CTGGCGAGATGGATTAGGGGGGGAGCACTGGCTGGCGAGATGGATTGGGGGAGCACTGGCTGCTCTTCCAAAGGTCCTGAGGTGCTTTGTTTGTTTGTTTGTTTTTCTTTCAGTTTTTCAAGATAGGGTTTCTCTGTGTAGCCCTGGCTGTCCTGGAACTCACTGTGTAGACCAGGCTGGCCTTGAGCTCAGGAAACCAGCTTGCCTCTATCTCCCAAATGCTGAGATTAAAGGTGTGTGCCACCACTGCCCGGTAGGTCCTGAGTTCAATTCCTAGCAACCACATGGTGGCTCACAACCATCTATAATGGGATCTTCTGGTGTGTCTGAAACAGTGAGTGTACTTATGTACATAAAATAAATTAATATTTAAAAAAAAAGAGCACCACCACAACAAAACAAAACCTAGACATGGTGATGCACACCAGACAGAGCAACACTCAGGAGGCAGAGGCAGGAGGTTCAGAGGTTCAAGGTCATTCTCAGCTACTTAGTTGGAGGACAGCTGGCCTACATGAGACCATATCTCAATGAAGCAAAGGAAAGAAAACTAAAATCAAATAACTGAAGTACTTAGATGTGAGTGTGATAAGGACGTTGTGGATACGCAGACTGTGGGGATTTCAGTGTGGGGTTGGCGGTGCATCTTAGTGGGGAAGGGTTCTTGGCACCAAGCCTGATGACCTGGCTTTGATCCCTGGGACCCAGGTGGTGGAGGAAGAGAATCACTCCTACAAGCTGTCCTCTGACCTCCACACCCATACACACAGTAAATGTAACCAAAAAATAAATTGATTGGTATACGCTGAGTGTGTTCAAGTGGAACAGAGCTGAGAAAGTCTTCCCTCCTTCCCTGACTGACTGTAGGCTACCATATCATAGATGTCAGTAAAGCATATTGATGGTCCTGATCCAGGGAAACTTACTGCTACATTCATCTGACCTGCCAAGCATTCCAGATCTTAGTTATGCTCCTGCTGTATGTTTCTGTGATCTCCCTGTGTTGGTCTCTTGGCCATCTTTCCTAACAGGTCTTTGCTTGGGACAGGAGCCCAGAGCTACTGGGATTTCCGCAGGATTCAGCCCCCGCCCAGCCCAGCCCAGCACTGCCAGGGAGGGAGTTGACAGCTGACTGAGTTGAGGAAACTCCCCAGGAACCTGTTTATCCACTTCCTGGCCAGGCTGAGGCTCCTACTGCAAGGACAAGGACCCAGGCTGGTCATGGCCTCAGCCCTGAGTCCACCCCGGGGACACAAGCTCAAAGGTGCTCCACCTTCGCACTACTATGAGAGCTTCCTAGAGAAAAAGGGACCCTGTGACCAGGTATGAAGGGTGGGGAGCCAGCAGTGTAGCTGTCCTGGGAAACTGCAAGAGCCTCTCTGAACCGAGGTCACCTCACAGACCATGGGCCTGGCAGGGGGTGGGTGACAGTGGGACAGCACCTAGTGGAGCAAGCATATGCCACTGGCTGTGGAAGGTTTGGCCGTCTGTCTGTCTCTGTGTCTCTTTCCATATTCTATCCTCTAATTTCACCCTTGTCTATCTATCGGTCTGCCTGTCCACCTTCCTGTCTGGCTGCCTGAGGCTACCTGACTGCTTGACTATAGGTCTCCTGACCTGTCTTACCCAGCTGTTTCAATCTTTCTAACATGACCTCTCTTTCCACTCTTTGAATGTAAATAAACAGGACTAGAGACAGAAATAAGGTGTCCTCCGATTCCTGAGCCTCCTTCCACTCCTGGCCCAGAATTAACCCAAAGGTTAATTCCTCCTCCCCAAGGGGGAGGGTCACGGCAGGTGGGCCCAGGTCAGGGCAGGTGACATGTGGAAAGGTGACACCTGACTGCAGCCACATAAGAGAGGGTTGTTTTGAGACAGGTTGTGGGGACTGTAACCCAGAAGGGCTTTAAAGTTGAAGCAATCCTTCTGCCTCAGTTTTTCAAGTGTTGGGATGACAGGTGTGCTCTGCCACCATGTTCAGCCCACATGCATTTTCTGTTGAATGCACCCCTCCATTTCTCCTGACTTTGTCCCTTAGGTCTCTCATCCACATCCCACATGTGTTCAGATACACCCTATCCAGCAAGTCCTTTACATGATGCATTCAAAGGATGGGCAGATGGATGCGCATACATGGATAGATGGATGGATGAGCAGATACGTGGGTGGATGGATAGGCGGGTGAATTGGTGAGTGTATGTATGTATGTATGAATGGATGCGGGTATAATGGGTTTGAGGATGGGTGCATGGATGGATGAATGGATGGATGGAAGAGTGGGTGGATGTGTGGATGGATAGGTGGATGGATGGGTGGTAAATGGGTAGTTGGGTAGATGGATGGGTAGGTGAATGGATAAATAGTTGGATGGGTATTGTGGATTTAGTTTATTGCTTGCATTGTGTTAATTGGGTTCCCAAATTACACGGGAGAGTTTGCACGTCTTTGAGTGAGATGCTAATGGTCCCTGCCCCCAGCTGGTTCTAATTGGTAAATAAAGTTGCTGGCAGCTAATAGCTGGGCAGAAAGACAAAAGTGGGACTTTGAGGCTCCTGGGCAAGGAATTCAAGGGAAGAGGAGAATCTCCATTGTTGGAAGGAGGTCTTGGCCTGAGAAGTGTAAGATAGAGAGACAGAGATGCTGCTCTTCTTCTCCTTCTCCTCCTCCTCCTCCTCCTCCTCCTCCTCCTCCTCCTCC
>NW_022196909.1:71030611-71043726 GCF_008632895.1 Mastomys coucha | reverse complement strand
TCTGTAGACCAGGCTGGCCTTGAACTCAGAAATCCACCTGCCTTTGCCTCCCAAGTGCTGGGGTTAAAGGCGTGCGCCACCACTGCTTGGAGACACTGTTAACATGTAAGAATTGGATTTTGTTTTGTTTTGTTTTGTTTTGTTTTTTGTTTTTCGAGACAGCGTTTCTCTGTATAGCCCTGGCTGTCCTGGAACTCACTCTGTAGACCAGGCTGGCCTCGAACTCAGAAATCCGCCTGCCTCTGCCTCCCAAGTGCTGGGATTAAAGGTGTGCGCCACCAATGCCCGGCAAGAATTGGGGATCTTGACCCACAAAGCTTGGGTCCAGGATGGAAAATAGGTTTTAGTAAGTAATAATTCAGGACTATTGGAGGGAGAGTGTGTTAGTGATGGGGAGGTTTGGCAGTGCCCAGCCATTGTACTGTTTAAGGCACAAGGTTATATTAAAATAGATCTCTCTCTCTCTCTCTCTCTCTCTGTGTGTGTGTGTGTGTGTGTGTGTGTTTCATTTGTGAACCCAAAACACCCACCAGGTAGTTTAGAGCGGATTAGCATATTACAGCTCCAGGTGGGTAGATTGATGGATGGATGAGCAGATGGGGGTGGGTTGATGGGTAGGCAGGTGGATATGTGAGTGGGTAGATGTGTTTGTATATGGAATTAATCCAGTTAGGTCAGCTTATTCCCCCAACACCCATCTCTCCAGATTGTGGAGTGCTTTGTGACTCTTTGTTTCTTCCTTTATTAAACGTCCAGGCTCATTTCCGTGCTAGATGAATGTCACTAGCTATACCCCAGAGCGTAGTCTCTTAGAGAACAGGAGATGATGCCCAGGCTGGATGATGGGCAGGGAGATCCTCACTGAACATGCACTTTTAGGGGTTGGGACTCAGTGCATTAATTCCCTGCTCACCTAGCATGATGGAGCCCAGGGTTCCACGCCCAGGATGACAGAAATGGTTATGTCCATCATCCCAGCACTCAAGAGGGTCAGGAGTGCAAGGGTATTCTGTGCTACATGGGAAGGTGTCAAGGAAAAGAAACAACCTAAAAGAAAGAAAATACAGCCTTTACTGAAAACAGCTAGCCCCGCACAGTGTGGGAGAGAGCATGCTGGTACAAGGAGCAGCATGTGCAAAGGTGCCGCAGCAGCAGAGACCTTACCGAGCATCACTACCTAGCTTCCTTCCTTCTCTGGCCTCCAGGATTACAGGAAGTTCTGGGCAGGCCTCCAGGGTTTAGCCATCTGTTTCTACAACAGCAATCGGGACTTGCAGGTGAGGAAGGGGATGTGGGCTCAGGGTCTGATGGTTCCTTACCTAGGTGGGTGGAGGTGTGGGATTATGTCAGCAAGGGGGTGGTCTCATCATCCTAGAGACCTGAGAGAACCACAAGCCCGGTACTCACACACTTCTGTTCCCCTGGGCCAGCCCCTGGAAAAGCTGGACCTGAGGCTGTTTTCAAAGCTCAAAGAAGAGGCTGTATTGGGACGCTCATATGCCACTGCCTATCACTTCAGCCTGGTTCTCCGGGACCAGGAGGTTAAATTCAAGGTAAGTAAGAAGGGGATAATCCTCTATCCATTCCAACATTCACAATAAAAACATGGAGTCACACAAAGTCCCCCTCTGGGCTCTTACTCTGCAAGTCACTAGGGTGCTCTGTGGCTCCAGGTACCTTTGACAGGGCCAGTCTGCATAGAGACACAGACGGGGGCTGGACAGACAGCTCAGCAGTTAAGAGCACCGACTGCTCAGAGGTCCTGAGTTCAATTCCCAGCAACCACATGGTGGTGCACAACCATCTGTAATAGGATCTGACTCCCTCTTCTGGTGTGTCTGAAGAGAGCAATGGTGTGTTCATATACATGAAATAAATAAATAAATAAATCTGGAAGAAAAAGGGCACAACTATGCAAAGGTCCTGGGGTAGAGAACACAACCATGCAAAAGCCCCTGGACAGGGGATACAGTTGGGCAAAAGGGTGGGGCAGAAGGTTTAGCCATGCACAGACCTGAGGCAAAATGAGGCCCAAATTCCACTTTTACAAGGAGCACATCCTCCATCCTTCTTAACATAAACTTTCCCCTCTCCAGGTGGAGAGCCTGGAGTCTTGCGAGATGTGGAAAGGATTTATCTTGACTGTGGTAGAGGTAAAGTCAGCTCTTACTTCTCTATTAGTTTTTTTTGTCACCACAAAATAATTGGCACAAGCAACTTAAGGAAGGAAGGAAGGGACAGAGGAAGGGAGGGAGGAAGGGAGGAAGGAGGGAAGGAAGAAAGGGAGGGAGGAAGGGAGGAAGGAAGGAAGGGAGGGAGGGAGGAAAGGAGGGAGGGAAGAAGAGAGAGAGGAAGAAAGGAAGGGAGGGAGGGAGGGGGGAGGGAGGGAGGGAGAGGGAGGGAGGGCTTATTCTTGGTTCGAAGGCAGGAGGATGGTCCCACAGGAAACAGAGCAGTGCTGAGTTGGCACTCAGCTCATCTTGCTGTTCAATCTGGGGTCCCAATCCATGGGATGGTTCTCAGAGTGTGGCTCCTCACCTCACTCAACTAAACCTAGAAGACCTCTCATGGGTGTGCCCAGAAGTGTGTTTCCATGGTGACCTTCAATTTCATTGAGTGAACAATTGAGATAAACCATTAGAGTCTCTGTCTGTGTCCCCATCACTTCAGAGTGTACAAGTTGCTCTCAGTCTGGAAGCTCACAGCCTGAAGCCAGACCAGGAAACTAAGACTTTCATTTAGTTTTTTTATATTTTATCTTTTAGATTGTGTGTGTGTGTGTGTGTGTGTGTGTGTGTGTGTTCATGAGTGCAGTGCTCTCGGGGGCCAGAAGAGGGTGTTGGATCCTCTGGAGCAATAGTTATTACTTGAGTCTGAGAGCTGTTGAGTGGTAGATGTTAGAAACAGAACTCCAGTCCTCTGAACTGCTATACCTGAGTCCCACCCCCCACCTCCTGAGTGCTGGGGTAACAGGTGTGCACCACACCTGTTTAACCATACACAGTTTAAAATTTCCAAATTTTTTCTTTGGCTCCTCGTTGAACCTGAGAGTTGCCTAGCGCTCGAGCAAGGTTCTAGCACCTTCTGAATCCGCTTTCGGGTCTGTCTCTGAGTGCCTATGTATGTGCTGTATGCTGAGAGGTGCCCGATTGTGCTGGGCACAGAGGGACTTCTCTCTGATTACACATGCTGGCCTCAGTTTACCTTTTGGGTTCCCACGCATGCATTCTCCACCTGGACCATCCTTCAGCTTCGTGTCCCATCTAATCTGACCCTGCTGCCTGGACACCTGTACATGATGGCTGAGGTCCTGACCAAAGAGGAGGTACGGAGGGCAGCCGAGGTGCCCTGGTGAGTGCTGGCCACCCATGGGCTGGGCAAGGAACCCACTCCAGAGCAGGTTCTTTCTGGGGGCCTGGGTCCCTGAGGGGCTGTATTTAAGAGAAGGGCGGGGCTTTTGTTTTGGGCGGTGCCTCAGTTTAGAAAGGGAGACCTGGGTTCAGATTGGAGACCGAGTTTCTGAGTGGGCGGAACCTATGCCGAGGGGCGGGGTCTCCATGGGGGCGGGGCCTGGAACGCGGGGGAGGGGGCGGTAGCCCGTGCGTGGCCCCTGAAGCCTAGTACATTGTGGGCCTGCGCGGCTCTCTGCATCTCTCCTGTGCGGTCGTTCAGGTGCTTTCTGCAGGTGAGCAGGCTAGAGGCGCAGCTGCTCCTGGAGCGCTACCCAGAGTGCGGGAACCTGCTTCTGCGTCCTGGAGGGGATGGCAAGGACAGTGTGTCTGTCACTACCCGGCAGATACTCAATGGGTGCGCATGCTGGGCCGTGGCCACCAGTGGGAATGGACCTAGTCCGGGGGCCCTAGCTAGGGGTTTAGTAGCCAGAGGCTGCCGGGAAAGTGGTTAGTCCAGAGGCGGAGCCTCTGGGCTCGGGCAGTATTTGGGATGAGGTTATGACTAGGGGTGCACCTCCAGGGGCGGGGTCATGCCTAGGCGTAGGGTTTCTGCAAGGTGGCTCTCATTTTGGGCGGGGTCTTGTGGGCCGTGGCCATAATTGGGCCGGCCTAGAGGCGGGAGCATGGCTACAAGCGGGGTCTTGAGGTTAGCTTCATTAGGGGCTGGTTTCCTGGGGTGGGCAATGTGGCATCCCAGCCACACAGTTGCCCACTCCTGTTCAGGTCGCCCGTGGTCAAACACTACAAGGTGAAGCGGGAAGGTCCTAAGTATGTGATCGACGTGGAAGACCCGGTGAGTTTTGGGGTGAGTCCTTGGCTCTGTCTTCCTTCCGCCCCTCCTTGACCGACCATCTTCTCTCGCCCAGTTTTCCTGCCCCTCGCTGGAAGCTGTGGTCAACTATTTTGTGACGCACACCAAGAGGGCGCTGGTCCCCTTCTTGTTGGATGAGGACTATGAGAAGGTTCTAGGTGTGTGCGATGTGGGGCTGCCAGTCTTGGACAGGGATACTCTCTGGGGGGCTAGCTCTGGGCCTCCACGCTGCCTCCAGGCTGCCCGCCCTCTCTGTTCCAGGCTTCGTGGACTCGGATCAGGAGAATGGGGAGAGTGCATGGGCTGTGCCCTCCTCCCGAGGCTCAGGTGAGTCCCCTTCCCTGTGACCACTGCAGGACCTGGGATCCACACCCCAAAGGTTCTGGTTATTTGCTTGTTTTGTTTTGTTTTTTGAGGCAGGGCTTTTCTGTGTAGCCCTGGCTGCCCTGGAACTCACTCTATAGACCAGGTTGGCCTTGAACTCACAGATCCATCTGCCTCTGCCTCCTAGGTGTAAGGATCAAAGTGTGCCACCCAGGTTTTTTTTTTTCTTTTTTCTTTTGATAGATTCTCATATAGCCATGGGCTCAGATAACAAGCATCAGCTCCTACCCTGAGATCCTAAGGATTTTATTCTATTTTATTATCATTATTATTATCATCATCATTAGTTTTTTGAGACTCTGGCTCTCTGGAAATCACAGAGATTCACCTGCCTCCACATCCTGAGTGCTGGAACTAATGGCCTGGCTCCAAAGGATTTTATTAATAGAGATGACTAAAGGAGAGAGCCCTGGGGTGGGAGCTAGGCAGGAAGGGGATTTGAGGTCTCATTTACCAACTGAGAGGAAGAGGCAGCATGCCTTGCTGGAGTCTGAGGGGAGGGCAGCATGGCCCTCCAGCCCAGCCCTGGCCCACATGTATTTGGATGTTGTGCTTCCGAGATGTGTGTCCATGTCAAAGGTTCATATACACCTCTGTATATTCACGTCTTTTTAAAATATAATTTATCTATTTTCATTTTATGTGCATTGGTGTTTTGCCTGCCTGCATGTCTGTGTGAAGGTGTCAGATCTTAGAGTTACAGACTGCTGTGAGCTGCCATGTGGGTGCTGGGATTTGAACCCTTGGTCTTCTGGAAGAGCAATCAGTGACCTCAACTGCTGAGCCAGCTCTCCTGCCCATTATACAGACAGGTCTTAGAGTTTCATTGCTGTGAAGAGACCCCACGACTATGGCAACTTTTATCAAAAAAAAGTAGGGAGCTGGAGAGATGACTTAGCGGTTAAGAGCACTGACTGCTCTTCCAGAGGACCTGAGTTCAATTCCCAGCAACCACATGGAGGCTCACAACCACCTGTAATGGGATCTGATGCCCTCTTCTGGTGTGTCTGAAGACAGCTACAGTGTACTCATATACATAAAATAAATAAATAAATCTTTTTTTTGTTGTTGTTTTTTGTTTTTTGTTTTTCGAGACAGGGTTTCTCTGTGTAGCCCTGGCTGTCCTGGAACTCACTCTGTAGACCAGGCTGGCCTCGAACTCAGAAATCCGCCTGCCTCTGCCTCCCAAGTGCTGGGATTAAAGGCATGTGCCACCACCGCCCAGCAATAAATAAATCTTAAAAAAAGAAAAAGTAATTTGGGGGTGGCTTACAGTTTCAGAGATTTAGTTCACTACCATTGTGGTCATCATTGCAGGCAGACAAGGTGCTGGAGGGATGGAGACTTCTGCATCTTGATCCACAGGCAGCAGGAGATTGTACCACACTGGGTGGAGCTTGAGCACAGGAGACCTCCAAGCTTGTTCCCCACAGTGACACGCTTCCAAGAAGGCCTAATAGTGCTACTCCCTATGGGCCATCTATCCAAACACGAGTCTATGGGGGAGCACACCACTATAACCACATACACATATACACTCATACCTGGCTAAAGCTGAAATCACATTTGCATCCCAAAGTGCAGACACATTGTGATTGGCAGGTGGGCACACTAGTTTACCTCAGTAGGTACTCCCTAAGGATCATATAGGTTCTGACAGTGACTCTGTTTCCCATCAGGCCCTGCCCTCCCTGCTAATGTCCCAAAGCCACTTCCACCTGTACCTGTGTCTGTGTCCAGCCAGGAAGACAAGCTGTCTCAACTACCTCCCCTGCCTCAGTTACCAGGCCAGGATGAGAGCTATGTGACTCCCATTGAAGACTCCCCAGCAGCTGAATACATGAATCAGGATGGTAAGCCCAGGTTGGATCGCAGACACCAGAGTGGGGAGAGACAGGTAGCACCCTATGACATCTCTCTCTTGTCCATGCAGTGTCTCTCTCCAGCCAGACAGTCCCCCTGAAGCCCAAGAAGCCGGCAAGGCTCCCAGCAAAACCCCCAAAGCCACCAGTTGTGCCTAAGCCAGGTAGGGCTCTATCCTCCCCATTCCCCCTCCACCCCCCCAGTGACATTGACCTTGGACCTCATCCACCTCTTTCTGCAGATCTCAAAGCCATTACCAGCATCTGGACCAGGAAGCTAGGTGGAAGCTCACCCCAGGCTCCCTCCCTTGTGACTAGTAAGGAGTCTTTGAGGGCTTAGATGCATGGTGGGCAGGCCCAGGGTTTGGGGCACAGCCCAGGGTGCCCTGGCTAAGTCTGGCCTCCTATCCACCAGGACTTGGGGATATCACCGCTGAGCTGGAAGAGAAACTACAGAAGAGGAGAGCACTGGACCACTGACCCAGGCTCCCAAGGACCAGTGGGCTATCTCTGGGTATAATAGTCTTCTACCAGCTCTATCCTCACTCAGGGGATAGGACACAGCCAACCTGGTGCAAAATGTCCTCCCAAAAGTAAAGCAGGGAGACCCCTGGGAATTTGGGGGCTACCCTGAACCGGATAGTGAGTTCCACGGTGGCCTGGGCTACAGAGTGAGACCTTGTTTAATAAAGCCAAAGCCAAAATGCCATGTGACCATAGGATTGTGTCTAGCACAGCATCTGACATTGGGGGTGAGGGACTTGTCAAGTGTTGCCCCCAAGCTGGCAATTTTGACACCTGTCCACAAGGAAAGCCTATTTCTCAGCTAAGAAATGCAAGGTCTGGGTTACCTATGTGCCCCGTTCCCAGGAACCAGTGGAGCACAGAGGCCAGTGTTTCATCTTTATTATGAAGTGAGGTGGGGAGGGAACCCTGACCCTCCCTTCCAGAGTTAAGGCTCCAAGCAGCAGAAAGGAGAAGCTGGGCTGAAGTGCCCCAGCTGGCAGGTGGCCTGGCCTAGGTGAGGCTGGTATTGGAACTGCTAGTGGCACTGCCCCGCTTCTGCAGGCAGCGCACAGCACTGGGCACCTGCAAGCCTGTGGTCACCTGGAAGCTTCCGCACCACACCTGGAGAGGAGAGGACAGGAAAACTCGACCAGGAGTCCCAGCACCCAAAGATAGGCCCGGTGCCCCCCTCTCTACTGGAGGCCCCCCTCCTCCTGCTGCAGCAGGCTCACAGTGAAGGCTGGAAGCACAGGCTGTGTGAACTTGGCCTTGAAGGTGTGCAGGAGCTGTTTGGTGCGGGCATTGTAGAAAGACAGGAGGCCTGGGGTAAGGGGAGCAGGGAGACAGGTGTCAGGAGGTAGGTAAGGAACAGGGAAGGGGCCGGCGCATCAGGACCTGGGAGGGAAAAGTGATGGCACCTTGGTGGAAGTCGCAGTGCACACCCAGGCAGTCAGGCACAGGGCCGTCCAGCACTTTGACCTTGTTGGCGTGCTTGGCGGTGAAGCTGGCCTGCAGCCAGTTGTTGGCATGCAGGCACCAGGATGCAGCAGTCTTGCCCAGCTGCTCGAATCGGCCCAGGCTGCGGTAGGCCACACCCAGGCCAAAGGCCTTGCTGTCTGGTTCAAAGCGCACCTCCCAGTAGTGCTCGCCACCGTCAATCAGTGTGTCCCCTGCAGCACAGAGACAGGGAGGGGGCAGGATAGAGAGTATGCACCTACTGAGCCCCTCCCCCAGGCACTCCGTGCTCCAGCTCCAGCCCTGCCCCCAGCTTCCTAGTTCCCTACCTACGTTTTCCATCCTTACCCAGCACCGTGTAAGATTCAGCTGTGAAGCGGTCCCGGCCCCCACGACCTGAGGACATCCTCTTGGGAGATGGAGTCCCTCTGTGGACAGCAGGAATGCTCAGCTCAGGTTACACTTTTCCCTGGGCTCACCGCCCCCCCGCCCCGACCCCATGCCAGCCACTATGAACATGCCTGGTATTTTCCGCAGCTAGAAAATGCCTAACCGACTAAGATAACTAGTCAGATGTGGCAGAAACAAACAGACCAAACCAACCCCATCCTCAACCCCCATTCATCCATCAAAACCCTGCTCAAAATCTCCTTGCTCTCACTCATTTATTCTTCTACAAGGAAGTTGTTATACCCCAGGTCCCTCCCCCAACCCCAGTCCTGACCAAAGTGGCCATGGTGAGTATGTCCACTACAGACTTATGGACCAGGAAGATGGCTACCTGGCTGGAGAGTTTACAGGGGATGCTGTCCGTCCTTTGCCCTCTTTCTCCCGAGCCTTGATATCTTGGACCTTCCCGCCCATGGCATCCCACTCAGCGGAGAGATCTTCCACTCGCAGGTTCTGGTGAGATGTGGACCCGTCCAGGCGGAACATGAATGCTGGGGCCAGTCAGTCGCAGGGGGGGTCACAGAGATGGGAAACCCAGATAGACACAGAGAAACAAGATGGACAGCCAGTGATCCAGGCTGGCCGGAACAGAGGACCAAGGGAAACAGGCAGGAGGGGAGATGATGGGAAGACAAAGGACAGGAAGGCTGTGGGAGCTGACTGTGAGCCCGAGGGACACGATTAAGGGCTGTGCCCAAACAACTTTGGAGTCTAGAGGCATTTTCAAGCCTTTTCTGCCCTGTGCTTCCACTGACCCCAAAGAAAGAGCATGAATAGCAGGAAGGAGTTAGGCTAGAAAGCAGAGGAACTTCCAAAGAGGAATCATTGTGGGAGAATCTGTTTTTACAATTTACATTCTGTCCCCAACTCTACAGAGGACACAAGGAGAGAGGGAGAGAGACAGACAGGGTGGCTACTCCATTTACACTTCCAATCCTAGCTCCCATGAGGCTGAGGCTGGAGGGCTGTGACTTCTAGCCTGGGCTACCTAGTGAGATGTCTCTAAAAATCAAATAAATAAAAAAAAGGGGATGGGAATAGAGGTCGTCCACTAGTTTTCCAACGGACCTAGGTTTGATTCCCAGCACCCACATGGTGGCTCACAACTGTGTGTCTGCAACTCCAGCTTCTGACCTGGCCTCCATGGGCACTCATATCCTAATGCACTGACACACGTGCAGGAAAAATCAAAAGGTAATGGGCGCTCATATCCCACTGCACTGACACACGTGCAGGAAAAATCATACGGTAATGATTTAAAAAATCTTAACTGTAGAAGGGGCTGAGTGCTAAGGTGTCCTGATTGCTATAACCCCCCTGGATTTATTTGTTTGTTTTATTTTTTCGAGACAGTGTTTTTCTCTGTAGCCCTGGCTGTCCTGGAACTCACTCTGTAGACCAGGCTGGCCTTGAACTCAGAGATCCACCTGCGTCTGCCTCCCAAGTGCTGGGATTAAAGGCGTGAACCACCATACTCAACTAACCCTGGATTCTAATTCCTAGAGTTCAAGTTAAAAACAAGGCATGCATCATGGTGACTTCTGTATCTTCAGCACTGCACACCTCTCTCAGAGACAGGGGGATCCTCAGAGCTCAGGCCAGCCAGATGCACAGTGCCTCTGAACATCCTGATGATGCTGTCCACATGCATGAACACACAAACATACATCCTCATAAAATAATATCCATGGAGCATCTCATAAAATGTAAAAAACCATAAAAGTGCAAGATACCCAAGTGAAGATAGCCACTGTAGCCTCAGGGTGAGCTCCCTAGCACCTAGAGTGACCAGGCCACCCCATTATAAGATCCTTATGAAGGGCAGGCTCCCAGGACACCAGGACGGGTGGGAGATAAGGAGTCCAGGGAGGGGTGGAAGGCAGTCACCTGGTGTCTCTAAGGTCACTGGCTCGGAGAATTCACCAGCCACTGCCTTGTTACAGGCTTTCACACGAATGTTCATGTATTTCATATCAAATTTGAGACCTAGAAGGAAAGAAGTGAGACCACAGTGATTCCACCCCCGTCCGTCTGTCTGTCTGTCTGTCTGTGTCTCATTTATTTGTTTTTATGTATATGGGTGCTTTGCCCACATGTATGTTTGTGTACCACCTGTGCCTGTGCAAGCCGGAAGAGAGCATCATATGCAGTGGAGCTGGAGTGATAGGCAGTCTGAACCACCATGCTGGTGCTGGGATCGGAACCCAGGTCCACTGTAAGAGCATCTCTCAGGTCCTCTGATTATCACTGCAGGGTGTGGGCCTGCTTCTCCTATTCTTGACGCAGGCTCCCTGCTCATAGCTCTGCATACTGTCCCCTTACATGCAGTATACCAAACCTGGCCTTGTGTGTCTGCCAGCCTCCTATCATCCCGGGCTGCCATGCTAAACCTTCCTCAACACCCTGTGCCCTAGCACCTTTCATAGCTCATATTACCAGAGAGCTCAGGTCCAGGAGGCAGGTTCCATCTTATTCCTTTTTGTTTTTGAGACAGGGTCTTACTGTGCAGCCCACTGTGCTGGCTTCAAACTCTCAGAGATCACATGCCTCTGTCACCTGTGTTGCTGGGATTAAAGGCATGCATACTACTCCCCATTTCTGTTTTCTTCTTATATGGCAGGTTTCATGTACTCCAGTCAGACCCCAAACTCTCTTTATAGTCAAGGCTGACCTTGAACTCCCGATCCTCCTACCTCTGTCTCTCCAGGCATGATGAGTGTGCACTATGCTGGGGATGAAGCTCAGGACTCCTTCCTGGTGGGTGAGCACTCAGGCACCTGAGCCATGCCCCTCCCTCCTTCACTTCTTTGGTCTGGCACTGAACTGTAGCTATTCCACAAGCTGCCACCAGTGGGAAGACAGGGGCCCTCACTGTGCTGTGTCTGTGATTATCCCAGATAAAGTCACAACACAATTAGTGAAAGGTAGAGAGGCCTGGAGTAGGGATTCTGAGATCCTATTAAAAAGAAGAGGGTAGGTTTGTTTTGACTTCTGTACAGAGGGACTGCAGTAGCTTCTGGGACTCTGGCACTGGTTGGCATGGCCAGGCTCCCCTGCAATTAGCATGCTCATTACTAACCATGAATACTAATTACAGATAACTAGCAGGCTGGTGATTATAGCTGAGATTTGAGAGTTAGGGAAGAAAATCAGGGGTTCCCAGCCTGAAAGGTTTTGTAAACTAATCAGGACCCCAATGGTTCCTGCTTCCTAAACTCCTCCTGTCTGCTGTGCAATGCCTAGACTAGCTGATATCCTCAATTATGCAGAAACTCCCTACTGCTCACTACTGCATGAAGGGGCTGAGAATGGGTAAGCCACGGGGAGGAGGACTCAAGGAAAAAGCCAGGAGTGGCACGGCCAGACTAAAAACCAAGGCAGAAGCAGACAGACCATTGAGACTCTGTCTCAAAAAATAACATGGAGGGCCACTGAGGGTGATGGCCAATATTGACCTCTGACCTCCACACTGGTACACACATGACCAGCAGCTGGATGCAAAGCTGGAAAGATGAGGGTTAAGTCCCTCCCATGCCTCAGTTTCCTCAGCTTTCAAACGGTTTGGAGAAGCCAGCTCTTCACACAAGGACAAATTCATCCATCTTGCCATCTGTTCTGCTGATGGTTCTATAGGCTAACGCTGCCGGTCTGCTCTCAGACCCCAGGGGCTCCAGAAGCCAGCGGCACCGAAACACTGTGGGTTGACAGGGCAGTGGTGCCAGGAGGGAGATGGGCAATTGGGAGATGTATAGCTAGGCTGGGCTGGACTGTCCTATAAACCTGTTTACTGTGCTCTCCTACCTGTCAATGAATACTCCCTTTCTTGCTTAGGCATGCTCCCTCTACCTATAGTTGCTCCCTCTCATGTCTGGGAGTGCTCCTTCACATATCTGAGTGCTGCCACTCCTGCCTGAGGATGCTTGTGTTGGGGAGTGCTCCTCCTGCCTAGGAGTGCTCCCTCACTTTTCAGGGATTACTTCTTTAGCTGTCTGAGAGTGTCCCATCAGACTGTGCTCCCCCATATGCCTGTCTGTCTCTCCATACACCTGAGAGTGCCCCCGTCCTGTGTCTGGACATGCTTCCTCATCTGCTTGTGAGTGCTCCTCTCTTACCTGCCCGAGAGTGTGCTCTTACCCACCAGGCAGTGGGGCCCGAGAGTGTGCTCTTACCCATCAGGCAGTGGGGCCCGAGAGTGTGCTCTTAACCACCAGGCAGTGGGGCCCGAGAGTGTGCTCTTACCCACCAGGCAGTGGGGCCCGAGAGTGTGCTCTTACCCATCAGGCAGTGGGGCCTGAGAGTGTGCTCTTACCCACCAGGCAGTGTTCCCCACATGCTATGTATGTTCACTCACATGCCTGGCCATGCTCTCTAACTCGCTGAGGGGTGCTCCTCACCTGTCAAGGTGTGCTCAGTGTGCCGGATGCCCTCGACAACCATCCAGGGATGGTCCTCCTTGAGGCGGGGTGGGCCCTCGAAATTGGTCCTGCGGTACTCCAGCACATAGTGGTCAATCTTGCTGTCCTCTTCTGGCATGTGCCATACCAGCGTCACACAGTTATCTGACACAAGGGACTCTGCCAAGTCGATGATGGGGGCGCTGGGCACTGCCAAGGCCCAGAGAGAAGGGTCAACATCTGAATCCTAGACTACCTTGGTGGTGCGTGGGGCTGGGACTGGGACTGGGGCTGAGGCTGG
>NW_022196909.1:71018386-71030562 GCF_008632895.1 Mastomys coucha | reverse complement strand
GGGCTGAGACTGGGACTGGGGCTGAGGCTGGGGCTGGGGCTGGGGCTGGGGCTGGGGCTGAGGCTGGGACCTCTTGAGTTCACTTGGGTCCAGGCAGAGCTCTCTCTACAGCTTTTCAGGTTACTACCATTTGGTATTCTTCCAGATTTCTCTACCAACTAAGGGTGTGGGTTTCTTTTGGACTCTTCCCACAGTGGTCCTCCTGAAAGCGCCAGCTCCCTAGGAGGTACAGTCTCCTGGGATCCCCAGAACATGGCTTTCCCAGGTCACCAGAGCCAGGTGGGCATGTCCAAGTTGGAGGCCCCACCCACCAACCCACCTACAGACATGGCACCCATAGACCCTACCCCAAGCATGGTTGGGCTTGATCAGGATACACTGCCAAGAGAGCCCTGGCCAATCTGTGAACCTGCCTTGGTTAGGTCCTGTCCACACAGCAACAGGCCCACCTCTGTGTGGATGGGGCTAGACTAGATCCCACCCATTGACAGATACAGGCCTAACCCTGTGCAGTTGGGGCTCAGGCAGGGCTCCCTGTGTATGTGGGCGGGACTTTCTGGCTCCATCCCAGTCTCCCCTATCCCTCCCAGAGTCCTGGGCCCTGAGGCTGGTCCCCATCTCACCAGGTAGGAACTTGAGGGCCTGTAGCAGCTGCCTTTCCTGTGCAAAGTCCACCATGAGGTGACTCATATTGTCACTGACCTTGGCTTTGAGTGACAGACGGAAAGCAGGGGCCATGGTCACGCTGCAGGGAGGGAAGCAGGAGCAAACCAATGGTGGCTTGGTGGCAGAGTGCTCAGGCTAGGACATCTGGGGCTCTGCCATGTGTTTCTGTGCAGTGCTCAGGGACCTGGCCTCCCCCAGTAGGTATCCCACCTTCACAAACAGGTAGGACTCTGGGACGGGGATCTGACCTCCACATCTTACCCATCTTTGATTTCCTTGGCGGCCTAGAAAAGGACAGAGCAGAAATCAAAGATGCATGTCACCCAGATCTATGCCATTATAAAGGCAGGGAGACTGAGGCACAACTGGTGGTATTTGGAAAAGATCTCTGCTAGGAGGCAGAAGCTGAACTGAGCCCTTCCAGGCTGTGTGTCAAAGAGACAGACTAAGACAGCCCCACCCCACCGTACATCCCACTCTGTCTCCAGTGCTCGAAACTGGCACACTTACTTATGTTTTGTTTTGTCCAGGCAGGATCTCTGTGTAGTCCTGGCTGACCTAGAACTCACTCTGTAGACCAGGCTAGCCTTAAACTCAAGAGATCCACCCACCTCTGCTTCCCAAGTACTAACTAAAGGAGTGCGTCACCACTGCCTGGGTTTATTTTCAGTTTTAAAATTATGCCTGGCAGTGGTGTGGTGGCGCACACCTTTAATCCCAGCACTTGGGAGGCAGAGGCAGGCAGATTTCTGAGTTCGAGGCCAGCCTGGTCTACAGAGTGAGTTCCAGGACAGCCAGAGAAACCCTGTCTTGAAAAACAAAAAACAAAACAAACAAACAAACAAAAAAACCCATAAAATTACATTTATTCATCTGCGTGCATATGCTATGGAGGTCAGTTCTCTCTTTTCACCATATGGGGTCTGGGGATTAAACTTGGCTCATCAGGCTTGGCTGCGGTACCAGGGTGTGGAGCACCTTTCTCCTTTAAGTCACCTCACTAGCTCCAAGTCACACATTTAACAAACCAAAATATAGATGGCCAAGCTTAATAGAAATCTCAGAAAAAATAACAAACATTTCACAGTAAAAACCCATTCTGAGGGCTGGAGAGATGGCTCAGTGGTTAAGAGCACTGATTGCTCTGCTAGAGTTCCTGAGTTCAATTTCCAGCAACCACCTGGTGGCTCACAATCATCTGTAATGGGATTCGATGCACTCTTCTAGTGTGTGTTTGAAGACAGCTGCAGTGTACTCATACACATAAAAATAAATCTTAAAAAAAAAAAAAGCCAAAGCATTCTGAGTGGTGTTGACATACTCACCACGGGGTGGCATGAAATTATATAGTAATGAATTAGTTGAACCAACTTGTTTTGCTTTTGAGACGGGGTGTCATGTAGACCAGACTGGCCTGGAACTCACTAGGTAGTTAAGGTAGGCTCTGAACTCCTGATCATCTTCCTAATGGCTGGGGTGATAGGTGTCCACTACTGCACCTGACCTATGCAGTGCTGGTGCATGTTGGGCAAGCACTCTATTTGCTGCACCCAAGTTCAGCCCCTCACTGAACGGTCTCAGAGGCATACTTATGCTTCCTGCTGCATGGAGGCACTATCTAAATCAAAGGACTTGGAAGCTAGTGAGAAGACTCAGAGAGTGAAGGAACTCGCACTAAGCGTGATAGACCTGAGGTTGCTCCAGACTCACAGGAAGGCAAGGCAGGATTGCTGTGGACTACAGTCATCCCTCCCCCAACTCAAATACATGTGATAAAAGTTAACAAAACCAGACACGGCACATTTGACCCGGGGACCCTGGGGATCCACTCATTGACACCCACCCGACTGAAGTCCTCGCTGTCTGAAGCCTGCAGGGTCTGGTTGGCTGTTTCCAGGAGCTCCTCAGAGCTCTCCAGGGCTCGTGTGCAGGCAGCTAGCTGGTTCTGCCGGCAGTACAACAATACAGACAACCACCTCAAACCCACCCAGATTCCTGGGATTCCTCAACCACCTCAAACCCACCCAGAGCTCTGCTACCCTCAGGGCTCACAGCTCAAAATGGCTTCAGGTAGGAGGAGCTTACTAGAGCCTTGAACTCTGAGCCTGACTCATGGCCTGGGTCACATCCAAGTCCCCCAGGCTCTCTTGATACTACAGATGGGAAGGGGGTTTGGGAACGATCTGAGAGACGCCAGCTTGGATTCAGAGAGTCCATGAGAGCCATGGAAGGCGTTTGAGGGGAAGTGTTACCCTGGTTCTGGGGGGACCAATGGGAAGAACTGGGAAATACAGGGAGGTGGTGGTGATGCAGGAGGTGTTTTGAGGAAGGGCTGGGCCTAGGCCTGGGCCCGGGCTGGCAACGGTTTGGAGGGGACCAAAGGCTCTGGAGAAAGGGCATGTGTATGTGGTCACACCTGCAGCTCGTAGGTGCGGCTGGCCCTGTCCTGTTTGATCTTCATCAGCATGGATTCCTTCAGCTCCTCCAGAACCGATGTGAGGGACTGGAACTCAGCTTCCAGATCCTCCTGGACTTTGGCTGAGTTTGCCTGCATGGAAAGAGGCTACCATGAGGTTGGCACAGTAATGCATGTTTTGGCCCCAGCTCTGGGGAGGCAAAGGCAGGAGGATCTCTTTGAGTTCCAAGCCAGCCTGCTCTACAGAGGCTGGCAAGTCCTAGGCAAGGGCTGCATAGAGAAACCCTGTCTCAAAAAAGAAAAGGCAAGGGCTATGTAGACAGGTAAACTGAGGCATGGAGAGTCTCCAGCAGACAGAGAGGTGCCTCCTGGCCTCTCCCCTGCACCCACATCTGCAGACAAGACTGTTCACCTCTACATTCAGCAACATCTGCTTCAGGGAATAGATGAAGGTCTGCGTCTCCTCATTCTTCATGGCCAGGGTAGTGATGATTTTTCTTAGCGCCTCCTGAAGGACAGAAGCAACATGGGCAGCAGGTTGGGTGAGCACTGTCCTCCAGGGTGCAGACCAGAGGTGAGGCTGTGGGATTCCCCGAGCCCACGGAGACCCTCAGGGACAGAGTCTGAGCACTCAGCTTACTTGGTTTTGATTTTGGGGTGTGTGTGCACATGTGTGTGTATACATGCGCATGCATGTGGAGGCCAGGTGTCAGTGTTGGCTGTCTTCCTCTCTCATTCTCCACCTATTATTTGAGCATGGTTTCTCACTGAGCCTGATCTAGGCCAGCTGCCATTGAGCCCCAGGGATCCTCCTGTGTCTGTGTCTCTCGGGCTGGGGCTACAGTGTATGCAGCTACACTAAACTAACTTCCTACATGGGCATTGGGTACTTGAACTCAGGTCCTCACACTTGCACAGCAAACTTTACCCACTGGGACACCTCCCCAGCTCCTTGTTGTTCAGTTTTGGAGACAAGAGTCTGTCTCACTGTGTAGCCTAGGCTTGTCTTGAACTAACATCAACCTCTACCTCCAGGGGCTAGGACACAGGAGTGCACCACCCAGGCCAGTATGTGCATCTTTAGAGTTGAAGGTGAGCTGCACCAAGAGAGTCTCGTCTGGGCAAGGCGAGTCCCAGAGGCCAACTGAGTATATGGAGAAACAAACTTCTCCTGGGAGAGGTGTGATAGGCAGGGGTCACCCTGGGAAGCGGACCGGGTTCACTTGGGCAGCTGGAAGGTCTTGCTTGTGAAGGGCTGGGCATGGAGGAGGTTCCTCAGGGAAGGCAGGTGGAGGAGGACACCAGAAGCTGGTTTCCATCCAGGGTGGTGGGGCTGGGCCCTGAGCAGCTTGGGTTGATGACCTGTGGGGTGGGTTAGGATCCCAGACTAGGAAGACAAGGTGCTGAGTGAAGGCGGGAGGAGCAGGGGAAAGGTAGGGGTCTGCGTGTTAACCATAGCCGCGGTGCGGGCGGCCCGTGCGGGGGAGGGGCGCTGCGGCAACACCTGGTCCCCTCCCCGTTCCCGTTCCGTGCATTTCTCTGGGTCCTACCCTCTGGTCTTCCATAGTTGCAGCCCCTGGTCGCCCTGGCCCGGCCGCGGGTCCCCCTCAGCTGGTTCTCCAAACCCTTAAAGTTCCTTGGATGCAGACAGCAGCCAACTAGCCCTCCGTGCCCTCGCCGCCTCCGCCGCCGCGCCCCCTGCTCAGCGCTCCATCACTACATGTACTACGCATGCGCAAGCGACCGGCGCTGCTTGGGAAATGTAGTTGTCTTCCTCCAGAGCTTGGTGGTTATCCGCGTGTGATACTGGGAGGGATGAAAAAGCGATCAGGCAGAAGGCAGGCTGTCTGGTTTTGGCCTCTCATCCTGTCTTGAGAACTCGGACTACCCCTTACTCACTCCAGATTGATCTCGTTTGCTATTCAAGCTGGCACCCAGACTGCCCACCCTAACCTACCCTGAGAGCTGTACTTTGGTAGCTCACTTGCTTGCCACTTACTGCTTGCACAACCAACCAGAACTGAGCCATTATGGTCGCACAGTGAGACAAACTCCTACATATCCCTAGAAGCCCCAGGTTATATCTCCCCCTAGAAACCTTTCTACCAGTACCCGCTCTTCAGAGCAAGACATATTTATCTAAATAGTTTATCTGCTGTCAGCCCGGCAAAGGCCGAGGCAGAGGTTCTCAATCTGTGGGTCACAACCCCTTTGAGGTTGAATGACCTCTTCACAGGGATCGCCTAAGATCCTCGGAAAACAAAGGTATTTACATTACGATTCATAACAATAGCAAAATTATGGATGTGAAGTAGTAATGAAAAAAATCTTATGATTGGGGGTCACCATAACATGAGGGACTATATTAAAGGGTCCCAGGGTAGCCCCCTCCCTCACTCCTGAGAAAGTAGGTCATGGTTGTGGTTGGGTGTGAGACAACTCTCTTGGTCAATTATTACTGTATTGGCCACTGACCCCAGAGTGGGGCTGAGGCTGGAGGTTAACTATGAGAACCACTCACCACTCAAAGCCCCCACTTCTGCTCAGACCTTGGGGTGGCTATGAGAACCTGTAAGAGGCAGACTTGGCCTGGACAGGTTAAGATCACTTCATTCACACAGAGAGGCCCTAACCTTCCAGTGGGATTGAAGGGGACATGATTGACTGGCTGTACCCTCACAGCCAACCAGCACTTATAGCTGTCCTTATGGATTGACTGAGAACAGGGGGCTTGATTTTCCTACCAGAGGAGGTTTCTCTATGTAGCCCAGACTAGCCTGCAGCACACATATCTGGATTGCTAGTGTGCATGTGAGTACAGGGACCCCCAGAGGCCAGAGGCGTGGGGTCTCCTGAAGCCATTATAAACACTGAGCCATCTCTCTAGCCCCTCCCTCCCTTCCCCTTTACTATGTGATCTGTGGGGGATGAAACTCGGGTCACAGGCTTAACAGCAAGTGGCTTTACCTGCTGGCCCCTACATTTTTTCTTGTGAGTGTGTGTGTGTGTGTGTGTGTGTGTGTGTGTGTGTGTGTGTGTGTTTGCATGTTCGGGCTTGCACGAAGGCCCAGCATTCACCTGGGGGATCTTCCTCAAATACATCTCCACTAATTTTTTGAAATTTAGTCTCTCTTTGGCCTGAGGCTTGCAGATGGGAGCTGCTGGGCAGAAATCTCGTGGATCCTCCAGTCACTGTGTTTTGGGGTGCAAACTCTGCCCTTTGCAGGGGCTCTAGGAATCAATCTCAGGCCTTCACACAGCTCTCCAGACTTGGGTAACACTTTTGTCCTCCCTAGATAGATGTACACGAAGCTGTGAGCCTGAGCATGCATCAGTGGCCCTGTGGGAGACAGTCACATAAGGTGACAATGTGTCCCCTGTCCCGCCGGGTAATGATGCAGAGTCAGGCCTGGGAGAGGCTGTGTGTGGAGTAGGACCAAGACAACGATGGTTTTTGCCACCTACTCATCTCCTATGGCAGCCTCATCTCTGGAGGCTGTTGGTATAGGGGACAGCTGTTCTGGTGTCCACCTGAGGATCTCACCATGTAGCTGCACCATGTGAGTCTCAAGGACAGTGGGAAGTTCGTGTATCAGGCCACCATGGAGACCCCCGAGTTGCAGGAGGCCAAGGGAAACAGGAAAAAGTCTGGTAGAGGCAGGTTGATTGGGGATGAAGTGATGTGTGGGTGGGGAAGGTTCTAGAATCTTCAGACCCCTGACTCTCAGATCCGATCTGAATATAAAAATCTTCACAGCACTCTGGTGATTACAGTGCTTGGGAAGCTGAGGCAGAGGATGCCAGGCTCAAAGCTAGTGTGGGCTCTGCAGTGAAAGAAAGAGAGAAAGGAAGGAGGGAAGGAATGGAAGAAGGAAGGAAGGAAGGAAGGAAGGAAGGAAGGAAGGAAGGACAAAACCAGGTGGTGGTGATGCACGCCTTTAACCCCACAACTCGGGAGGCCCAGGCTGATGTATCTGACTGAGTTCAAGGCCAGCCAGGTCTACAGAGAAAGTTCCAGGACAGCCAGAGCTACTCAGAGAAACCCTGTTTCTAAAAACAAAACAAAACACAGCAAAACAAAACAAAACAAAACATAGGCAGTTAAAGTAGGAGGGTCAGGAGTTCAAGGCCAGCCTGGGTTACATTAGATCCTGTCTCAAACAGCTGTGTGAGGCCTGGAGAACACTGGCAGCTCTTGCAGAGGACTGTGGTTCAGCTCCCAGCACCCACATGCAAGCTTACATTGGGCTTGAACTCCAGCTGCAGGGACCGGATATCTCCTCTGGCCATCATTGAAACTGCATGCACACATAGTTAAACATAAAAATAAAGTCCTTTTTAAAAAAGCTGGCAGACCTGTCATGCTGGCACTTAGGAGGCTAGCCTGGGCTACAGAGAGAGATCCTATCTCGGTGGCACGCTGCTGTCATCCCAGCATTGGGGTGGGTGAGGCAGATAACAAACACACAGCTTCTTCAGTGGGATGTGCTGACGCTTGCCGCTAGCTTAGTGCTCAGGAAGCTGAAGCAGGAGGATTGATAAGACTTCAACACCAATCTGGCGTTCATTTTCTGTAATAAAACAAAGGCAACCAAAGCAGGTTCAGCTTGGTGCCTTGGAGCTAGGCTTGCACCCTTGCCTTTTTGTGGGTGCCTCGTGGGCCCCCACAGCCCTGGCCTAGAACTGACTCAATGGCTCCTGCCACCCCTTACCTGGTCTGTTCTTTGCAGCTGGCAGGGACACCGTGGCATTATTGTGTGGTTCACCTACTGGTCTGAGGGGCGGGCTGCCAGTCAGCATGCATGCAAGGTTGGGGTGAGGTTGGGGAGCAGCAGCACTCAGCTGGCTTCTCTACTCCCAGTAATCTCCAGGGCCCCTTCCCCACACCTTGGTGTCTCAGCCTGTCAGAGGAGGGGTTAGGGAGATCTGCACCTTTGACTGCAGTTCTTATCAATCACATAGACCTAGACTCCAACCTTGCATGCTCACTGACCTGGTGCTTGGGCTCTGTGCCTGTTCTGTCCCATACTGCTTGGAACTTTCCTAGTGAGGCAGGGTGAATACAGAGTGAAGGTGTTTAACATGCTTCATACTAAATTTGGGGTTTGGATGAGAGGTAGAGCTTGTCTCCCATAGATTCTGCAGTGAGGGGCTGGGAGCAGAAGTTATCAAGAAAAATGTGGAAGGGGGCTGGAGAGATGGCTCTCGGTAGTTAAGAGCACTGACTGCTCTTCCAAAGGTCCTGAGTTCAATTCCCAGCAACTGCATGGTGGCTCACAACCATCTGTAATGGGATCTGGTGCCCTCTTCTGGTGTGTCTGAAGAGACCCACAGTGTACTCACAAACATTAAAAAAAAAGAAAGAAAGGAAGGAAGAAAAGAAAAGAAAGGAAGGAAGAAAAGAAAAGGAGAAAAATGTGTAGGGAGCAAGGATAGAATCCCTAGTTTGTAGTTACATCCCACTGATAATACAATTAGACAGCTGTGGCTACTCACACATGTTCAGAAGAGGATACTGAGGTTCTAGATGGACACCTGCCTAAATCACAGAGCCTGGAGAGTGACTGCAGGTGTCTGGGCTCCAGAGTGATTATCCTTCTGAGACAGGCACCTCTTCCCTGCAGGTGGCTTCCAGCTGAAAAAGGCCTCCAGCAAGTCAGGGAGTCTCCCTTCCCCAACCTGTCCCACCCTGCCATGCCCCTCCCTAATACTGTGTTCTGGTGGTTGGGGTGTGGCGGTGGCCTTGGTAGTGCTGGGTGCTGTGCTGTGGGGTCTCAGCAGGTGTCACTGGGGGGATTCAGGTAAGATCACCTGCCCAGGTGAGTCCGATGGGTACATGATGCTACCACGTCTGTGTACCCTGCTAAGGATGCTGGGGAAGTGGGTGGGATGGGAGGCGGCAACATATGGAAGGCTGGCTGGCTCTTCAGCCATGCCAAGACAGCTCTTGCCACTCTTAACTGACTGGCACCTTCTAATTTATGTCTTCTACCCCCCTTCCCCCCAGGAAATTCTTCTACAGCAATGTCCTCTACTGGCCCACCAGGGAGACTCCACACAGGCCTGAAGCCTGGCCTAAAAGACTGGACAAGGCTAGGGAACAGAGAACCCAGGTCATCTATTGTACCACCTTCCCCCAACCTTCTAGAGGGCTCTACTTCTGATTCCCATCTAAAGCCTGTGGTGAGGTTGGCGTGTGGGTTCCAGGGTCCCTGGAGATGGCCTGCGTTATGCCCAGTTCTTGAGAATCCCAGGAGGCTGCCAGGGACCACGATGCTGATGCAAGCACACAAGAGTTCTTTTTATTGGAGGTTACACCTGGGATGCAAGCCTTCCTGCTGGCAGGTCAGGAATGCCACACTCAGGTCTAGGGGCTAAGGGATTATATATGGGAAATATACAAGCTGGGCCTTTCAAGCCTTACATGATTGGGTAAGGAGAAAGGAACTCTGTCCTTCAAATTCATAATGTTTGTTCAGACTGCAAGGAGGGACCAGACATGTGGAAAAGGACTTTTTTGACCTGGGAAGAAATGACACATTTTGTTATCAGTTGAAAGGAAAAATTAAAGCTTTAAACCTGTGCTGACTAGGAAGAAAAGTTATGGGCCTAAGAATCCATCACAAGCTGGGCCACATAGGCCTGGGAAGGAGCAAGCAAGTTGTTAGATATCATAAGAGCTGGCAGGTCAAGAAGACATAAAACTATAAACATAGAGGAAAACATGTCTAGGCAAACGAGGACATGTCCAAGGCCCAGGCCTGCAAAGACGTGCCTGGCAGACACTAAGTAATGGACCATCTGGTCCTCTCAGATATGGTTTAAGGTCAGATGCACTGTTGACTCAGATTAACACCAACCTTAGGAATTTTCCACTCTGTTCTGCACGTAATAGTTAATATTTGAACTAGCCAATCATGTATGACCACACGGATCCCTTTGTTCCCTCAGACCTTTTCCCTATATAAACCCCTAACTTTCAAGCCTCGTGGTCGGCTCCACTATCTCCTGCGTGAGATAGGTGTAGTGCTGAACCAGGGCGCCCTGAAATTAAAAATACCTCTTGTAATTACTTCAAGACGGTCTCTCGTGATTCCTTGGGTGCACGTCTTCCCAATATTTGCGTGGGGGTCTCCCCCGGGGGGCTTTCACAGTGCACTTCCTCCTGAGATTTGAGTGGGGTCCCCCAGGGGTCTTTCACAGTGCGCGTCCTCCCGAGATTTGAGTGGGGTCCCCCAGGGGTCTTTCACAGTGCACGTCCTCCCAAGATTTGAGTGGGGTCCCCCAGGGGTCTTTCACAGTGACTAGTGCATTTTTACAAGCTGGCCGCAGCTGTTATGTCTCTCTTTTTTTTTTTTGAGACAGGGTTTCTCTGTGTAGCCCTGGCTGTCCTGGAACTCACTCTGTAGACCAGGCTGGCCTTGAACTCAGAAATCCGCCTGCCTCTGCCTCCCAAGTGCTGGGATTACTGGTGTGTGCCACCACTGCCCAGCTTTGTTATGTCTCTTTTTGATGTAGTGTTTTGGGAACACTTGGTTGTCTCTTTGACATAGCTTAAGGGTGGGGGCCTTATCACTTCAAGGACATTAATTTTTTGCCTCCTTCAAAGACAGGAGACAACTGCACCAAGGGGTGAGTGCCGGCTGTTTAACTCTGCACGCGACAGAGGTGGGTGCTGGCGGAGGTGGGTGCTGGCGGAGGTGGGTGCTGGCGGAGGTGGGTGCTGGCGGAGGTGGGTGCTGGCGGCCTTTTGTCTCTTCACCTGACATCTCACTTTGGTCCAGAAGAGTCTGCTTCACTTTTGAGTTTTCCTTGTTTATTTGGAGACAGGGTCTCACTATGTAGCCCTGTGTGTCCTGGAACTTACTATGTAGAGCAGAGCTAACTCACAGAGATCACCTGCCTCTGCCTCCCAAGTGCTGGGGTTAGCCGAGTGCCTTATATTTTTATAACGGGCTGAAACAGGGTCTGAGGGGTTAAGAGTTCGAACTGCCCTTTCAGAGGACCAGTTCCCAACAGCCACTCCTGATGGCTCAGAAGTGCAGACACCTGCATGCATGCCCACTTATACACACAAGTCAAACAATGTGTTTGTTTATTTATTCATTTTGGGGTTATAATTACACCATTTTCTACCCTCTCTTGCTTTTACCTATCCAAGGAGCAGGTAGGTAGTCCACACAAAGGCCTGGGTGGTCCCTCCCCCCGAGAAGACTAATCTGACTCCATGACAGGCTTTAAATTGACAGTTCAGGAGACTAGGCCTAAAAACTGGGCAAGCCCAGGCAAGCCCAGGTAAGAAAGCTACTAGGAAAAAACAAACAAACAAAAAAGGCTTCAGGCAGAAGTTGCTCTGTCACCTGGCCTGAAGCAAGGGCAATGGATCAGCAAGTTTCCAGCTTCCATACCCCATAATGGTTCTGGAATGTCCCTGGAGATGGAACAAAATAAAGGTTACCTGCCAAGCCAGGCAGTGGTGGCGCACGCCTTTAATCCCAGCACTTGGGAGGCGGAGGCAGGCAGATTTCTGAGTTAGAGGCCAGCCTGGTCTACAGAGTGAGTTCCAGGACAGCCAGGGCTACACAGAGAAACTCTGTTTCAAAACAAAACAAAACAAAACAACAACAACAACAAAAAAGGTCACCTGCCCCTGGAACTCCCCTAATGTGATTTAAATCAGGCCTAGGAGCTCACTTGGTTGTCTCTCCATCTTGGAATGGGAAACCACAGCATGCTGGACTTCTGCAAAGTAAAGCATTCTTTGCATTTACATACTATTTTGAGTCATGGTGAATCATGGTGAATCATGGACCCTTATGCCTCCTTAGTAGGCCTCTTCTCAAGCAAGGAAGTAGCAAGGAAGCGTGCTACTAGCATGTCCTTCTGTGTCACCCTGAAGTGACAAGGGCAGCAGCTGCCTTTCTTTCCCTCCTGAGGATTTCTCAGGTGTAGGGGGAAGTGTGTGTTGGGGAGATGACAGATGTCTACTTGAGAGGCCAGAGGCCCAGCTGCAGGCTGAGATGAGGCAGAGGCCCAACTGCAGGCTCAGATGAGAGGCCAGAGGCCCAGCTGCAGGCTCAGATGAGAGGCCAGA
>NW_022196909.1:71004921-71017986 GCF_008632895.1 Mastomys coucha | reverse complement strand
GGCTCAGATGAGAGGCCAGAGGCCCAGCTGCAGGCTCAGATGAGAGGCCAGAGGCCCAGCTGCAGGCTGAGATGAGAGGCCAGAGGCCCAGCTGCAGGCTGAGATGAGAGGCCAGAGGCCCAGATGCAGGCTGAGATGAGAGGCTAGAGGTCCAGATGCAGGCTGAGATGAGAGGCCAGAGGCCCAGCTGCAGGCTGAGATGAGAGGCCAGAGGCCCAGCTGCAGGCTCAGATGAAGCAGAGCTCCTGACTCTGGAGACACTGAACTTCTAACCCCAGCTAATACTGTGACAAAGGCCTGGGCTGGCTTTGTCATTCTCTGCTCCATCCCCACAGCCACCTGTGCTGGGCATGGCTTTAGAGATACTCCAAGGTCTGAGCGGTAACCTCTCCTGCTGAATCAGGAGGGGTCTCTCCCCATAGCCTCGAAAGAACAGTAGGGAATGACAGGTTTTAAGATTAGTTTTTATTATATTCATTTATTAATTTATGATGTGTGACTTATTTGTAAATCAGAGAACAACTTGGAGCCCTTGGCTGCCACAATGTGGATCCCCAGGGTTGAACCCAGTAGGCCTGGCACCGCCTTTTTCTTCACCTGCCAAGCATGCTCACAGGTGATCTGGAGTATCCCAGCAGAGGGCACTAAAGGTGGGTTGGAGGAAGTCTGTGTGTCATGGGTCCCCTTGTCCCCTCTCTGGCTTAGTAGCCAATGTGCAGGGTCCTTGAGAGCTCTGGTTGCTGGTGACAGGATAGAGCAGGGCCAGGTGCTCTGCCCCTTGCACGGGCAGTGGGCGGGCACTGTAATGCAGGACCAGCTCAGGCACGCTGGGGAAGGGCCCACTGTGCTGTCCTAGTACCACCTGGTTCTCCCGGGTCCTCGAGAATTTCAGGTGCATGGAACCCTGGTTGCTTCTGTGGGACAAGGCAGAGCATCGGTCCCCAGATCCACTAAACTTTCCATCTTTCCACAGCTGCTTTCCTATAGGTGCAGGTAGGTACTGGCCAGTCAGAGGGACCAGAGAGTAAAAGCACTGGTCCAGGCTTGAGCCAGGCTTGATGACTTCAGTCTGATTCCCAGGATCAACATAGTAGAAGGCAAGAACTGAACCCCAGAAGTTATCTCCTGACCTCTACACCCATATGCACACAAAACTAACATAAAATAAGTATCTCAGCATGTTAAAGGTAGAGGCAGGCAGATTGCTACAAATTCAGTACTCAGGACTAGCCTGGTCTACATAGTGAGTTCTGAGCCAGCCACAGCTATATGGTAGGGCCTCCTCCTCAAAATAAATAAATAATTTAAATAAAAACATTATTTATTTATCTAATCCCAGCACTTGGGAGGCAGAGACAGGCAGATCTCTGTGAGTTTGAGGCCAGCCTGGTCTATTTAGTGAGTTCCAGGTTAGCCAGTGTGGGGTCTGTAGTAACACTACTTCTTTCCATGCTCAGCCTGGCCCTGATGACTCTCAGCTCAGTCTGGATGTCACTTCTGTAAAGAGTCCTTCCCTCACAGCCTCTCATCTTCCACAATCCTAGTTAGGAACTCCTGATCAGCCTGCCAGGGTGCAGGCTCCATGAGGAGACACTGCAGTTCAACAGGCACTCAGCTGAGGTTGAGTCCATGAGGAGGCTGCTTCTACTGCTACGCCCCTTTAAAAATGTTTAAAAAGTAGTGCATGTGTTGATGTATGTGTGTATGTATGTATACACGCATGTATGTGTGTATATGAGTGCATGTATGTATGTGTGTGTGTTAGTGCACATATCAGGAGTACACGTGTGGAAGTCAGAGGGATTTGTGAGCTTGTGAGCTTGTGGCAATCTGCTCTCTCTTCACCATGAAGGTCCTCAGATTGAACTCAAACTCTTCAGGCTTGGTGGCAAGCACCTTTACCCACTGAGCTGTCTCATCAGCCTAGACTTATTTATTTATTATTTTATTTACTTATTTAATTTTTGTTTTGCTTTGTTTTTAGAGACAGGGCTTCTCTGTGTAGTCCTGGCTGTCTTGGAACTCACTCTGTAGACCAGGCTGGCCTTGAACTCAGAGAGATCTACCTGCCTCTGCCTCCCTGTTGGTGGGATTAAAGGTGTGTGCCATCACTGCCCAGGAAATTTTAGTGTGTGTGTGTTTGCAGTACCAATAGTGACCAGAAAAGAAAAGGTGTCATATTTCCTGGGGCTGGAATTACAGGCAGTTGTGAGCCTCATGATGTAGGGGCTGAACCCAGGCTCTCCTGAAAACCAGCAAGTACCCTGACGCTGGCACTGAGCCACCTCTTCAGCTGGCCCTTCCCTGTGTGAGTATACTGTCACTGTCTTCAGACACACCAGAGAGTGCATTGTATCATTATAGATGGGTGTGAGCCACTATGTGGTTGCTGGGAATTGAACTCAGGACCTCTGGAAGTGCATTAACCACTGAGCCATCTTTCCAGCCCCCCCAACCCCTTCTCTGCTTTTATTGGGACAGTGTCATGTAGCCCAGAAAATCTTCCTGCTTGCCCCAGTCCCCCGACGA
This sequence comes from Mastomys coucha, assembly GCF_008632895.1. Classification (NCBI taxonomy): domain Eukaryota; kingdom Metazoa; phylum Chordata; class Mammalia; order Rodentia; family Muridae; genus Mastomys; species Mastomys coucha. The sequence continues at coordinate 71,015,457 of NW_022196909.1, read as the reverse complement.
CGACAGGCTATGTGCTCCCACACTAGACTCACACTGTAGGTTACACTTTCAGGCATCTTTAGGAACTACAGCCTCAAACTCAAGTGCTTTCTAGAACATTCTGAGAATCTGTCTTCAAACAGACACGACAGCATTTCTAGTTTTGGACAGGGCCATTCAGAAGAAGTACAAGAACCTTGGGTATTGGTTCCCAGCACAACCAGAGCTTTGGATCTCTTGTTGGGCTTGCAAGCTCATTCCCTGTTCGGACCCATTTAGCTACTGGCCTCGGAGCCCCACCCACTGGCCCGGGAGTCCCACCCACTGGCCCGGGAGCATCACCCCAGTGTGTTCCTAAGGCTGGGTCTCTCTCACCTGAGGGACAGAATGCAGTCTTGAGCCCTGGTCTCGCTGAGCCGCACGAGGTAGCTGCCTTCCTTGCAGAGGGACAGAAGGTTCTCGGCCTCTGCTCTGCTCAGGGGGCCGTGAAACCACCTGGGCAAGGTGGAGACGGACACCTCAAGAAGGGCAGCAGACTTCAAACAGCTGAGGGGAATGAAGGGTGAGGACCCAGGGCAAAGCGAGACAATTCCCTTGAACGTGAAAAGTGGGGGCCAGTCTGGGCTACATGAGACCTTCACTAAAGAAATGAATGACTGAATGAATAAATGAGGCCCCAGCTCCCCTACAGGTCGAGGAGTCCTAGGGGCCACCCCTCCTCCTGGGACTGCACTCACGGCTGCTTCTCCAGGGCAAGGGCTGTATCCACACGCTCCGCAGTCTGTGGTCTCCAGGGCTCCTTGGTGGAGCATGGAGTCCGTTCCCAGTCAGGACCATCAAATTGCACTGGAAGAGGAGGGAGAGAGGTTAAAATCCATTCACTCAGGGGGCAGAGCAAAAGCTCTCCAAAGGGATTTCAGTGGTGGAAATGTAGTCTAAGATAGGACAGGACTGACCCAGAAACTGCCATCGGTCATTGGAAATGAAATGGCACGGCCACCCAGAAATCAGGCACTATGGTAGGAGAGGAGGGGTAGTGCTTTGACTGACAAATCAGAGCACAGGGGGTGTGGCCAACAGGGATAGATTGTAAGTTTGTAATCAGGGCTCCCTTCAGCGGTAAAGGTGCTTGTGGGGACCTGGGCTACTGGAGCTTGATCCCCAGGACCCACATGGTGGAAGGCAAGCTCTGGTTCAAGTCATGGCCCGTTTCTTCCTGACCTGGGCTATTTGATATTCTATAGGTCGCTCCTATTACCCCTTTACTTTACTTGATTAGCCCAAGTCCATCACTGGACAGCTCACAAACCCCCACTCTGCCTTTTAGTAACTCCCATATAACCTGGCATATTCTAGTGCTTAGTCTACAATTGCCCTGTTGGCTTGGTCCATAATGACCACAAGTTCCCAAGAGCTTTCTGCTCCCCAGTAAAGGTATTTTCCCTGCAGAAGAATTGGCCAATGTCTTCACACGTTCACACGTTAGTGAGAACTGAGGCACTGGAGCTGGGAGGCCTTGAGCATACCTGCGAAAGCCCTGGAGATGTGATCTTTCTTCCATTCCCAAGGCTGGTCATATTCATCTGCTGGCCTCTCATCCTCCAGGGGTCTCCGGCTCTGGCCTGAAGACCCTCCATCTTCTGGTTTTGTATCCTGCTCCTCATATGGAGTATCGTAAAGCTGGACAGCTCTGCTTGGCTGTTCTGGGGTGGGGTGGGGACACTGGTCACCCTCCCCTCCCAACAGCACATTCCCCACACCCCAGCCATGTGTGCTCACCACTGAAGGTGCTCCGGGCGCCGTAGGGCTCCATGTACCCACTGTTGGGGGCTGGTGGCTGAGGCTGGGCATCGAGAGGGTCGGAGTACTCAGTGTCCACTTCCGGCTGCTGGGAAAGGCTGGGACTAGCTCTGGATGACCCTGCTGTGGGGCTGGGCACCATACTTTCTGCCTGCCCTTGCTGAGCCATCTCACACTTGTCAGAGCTAGGCTGCTCAGGGAGTCTCATGTGGATCCTCCTGTCCTTGCCTCCCCAGTGGCCACTAGGGTTTCAACAGGTCACTATACTCAGCTCTTTAAGTGGGTTCTGGGGATTTGAACCCAGGTCTCTCTCTGATATTGTTTTAATACAAGCCCTTAAGCCCTTAGTAAGGACATAGGCCTATTTTACAGGTGAAGAAACAGAAGCACAGAGAGAGTTGGTGACCTGGGCAGGGTCACACAGCTGGGGAGTACGAGGCAGGCTTTGATCCCAGTCTGTCTGTCTGTCTGTCTGTCTGTCTGTCTGTCTGTCTTGTCCCTCTGTGTTCCTTCCTCCTCTCTTGTCTTCCAGAGATTTGTGGGGCAAGAGGATTACAAGTTTTAGGCCAGCTTGGACTGCACAGGGAGAACCTGTCTCAAAACCAAACCAACCCAACCCAACCCAACCCAACCCAACCCAACCCAACCCAACCCAACAGAGCAGTGGTTCTGGAGTTTCCTAACACTGCAACCCCCCAACCATAAAAATCATTTTGTTGCAACTTGATAACTCCAAACTTTTTTATGAATTATGATACTTTATTTATTTATTATCTGTGTTTTCTGATGGTTTTAGGTGACCCCTGTGAAAGAGTCATTTGACCTTAAAGGGTTTCAACATACAGTAGAACAAAGCCCAGCATGCACCAGGTCCAGCTTCCACCATACACAGCATAAACAGCGGCTGTGACACATGCTTGTTATCCTGTGACCCACACTTCGGAAGTAGAGGCAGGAGGATCAGAGGCTCAAACTCATTGTAGCTAGTTTGAGGCCAGCCTGGGCTACGTTGGACCAGATCTCACACAAAACAAAAACAACACCTACCCTGTCTCTCTGAAGGGAGACTGAATGGGCCGAGGGGGATGCTGGCTAGCCCAGATCTTAGCCTCCCCAGGGGTCCGGGGATGAGGTGGGGAACCCTGGGTGATAGGGGCGGAACACCTGTCCAGGTCTGCCACGCACCTCTTCCCCTGGGCTGCCTAGCAGGGCCTTGGCTCTGGCCATGTCCGCAGCCTCCACCTTGATCAGCCGGTGCCTGGGAGAGTTGTGCTTGGGGTCGCCGGACCCAGTGATCTCTGGCTCGGGGCGGCCATTGGAATCCTCATAGGGGTCCTCGAAGTCCAGATCCTTCTGTTCGCGGTAGGCCCGCAGGATGTCACTCTCGGTGTAGTCGGGGGTGGGCGGTTGCGGAGGAGGCCTCCGGCTGCCCAAGTTCAGATAGTCTCGGAGCCACTTGGCCATTGGTGCCCCCAAAATATGCTGGTGTCAAACAAGGGCCTTCATGCCTAGCTCTGCAGCTTGCTCTGGGGTTTGGGGGAGGAAGGAGGGGAGAGAAGAGGAGGGGGAAACAAAAGGGGGAGGGAGAAGGGAGAAGAGGACAGGGAGGTTGGAGGTCAGGAGTCCTTGGCTGGGCTCAGAGCAGAGGGGGCAGCAGGTGGTGACCCTGGTGCTGCAGGCCAAGCGAGGGTCTGTGGAACCGCGAACTTTAGGGTCTGTGTTGCAGGTGTGGTGTCAACAGGGCTGTTCCACATTACCCCTTCAGCTCCATGCATAAAGTTGCCAGAGGCTGAGCCACCTCAGAGGGTCGTACTCCTTGTGGGGCTGCTGTCTGATCCCGCGGGCCATACCGGCCCAAATTCTATAAGTCCTCGGATCCCTTGACCTCCCCTCGACCCCTCCAATTCTTTATCTTCCACCCCTTAATCTCTGAATCCTTTAACTCCCCCTCCAATATTCCTTAACCTCTCCATCCCTAACCCCCCTCCATTTCCTTTAACCTCCCGGTCCCCTAACTCCTGCTCCACACCGCCCCCTGAATCCCTTAACCTCCCCTACCCCTTAACCGCCTGCAGCCGCCGCCACTGCACAACAAAAGGGACTTAAACCTCTGGGTCCAGGCCCGGGTTCTCAGGGCCACCGGAGGGGCGAGAACACCCGCGTCCCACCGGGTCCCGCCCTGCGGACAGACCTGCAGACCTCAGACCTTTTGTGGCTCCGGGATGGAGACAGCAGGACTCAGACCCTGGAGGGTCCCGGAGGACGAGGTCACCGGCGCAAGGACTGAGTTGCCCTTGGGACCAGGGCCGGGCAGGGATTGGGCGAGAGGCCCGAGCATCGCGCAGGGTCGCAGCTGGAGGTGGCGCAGGGCGGGAGGCGTCGTCCGTCACCGTTGCGTCCGTCAGTCGCTTTGTGCCGGGCGAGGGGGGAGGGGTGGGAAACGTCGGCAGCTGTGGGTCCGCGAGCGGAGGGAGGGAGGTGGGCTCAGACTGGAGATGGAGCTGGGAGGCTGAACCCCAAGGAGAGAAAGGGCTGCCAGTAGTCAGCCAGAGTGACCCAAAAGCCATGGCCAACGGTGTGTGTGCCTTAGTCTCCTCAACTGGTAAGCGGTGCAGGAGGCATTGACAGAAGAGTGTTACTGCTAAGGGTCTCATGTAGCCCAGGCTGGCCTCCAAGTCACTTGCAGCAAAGGATGACCCTGGACTCCTGATCCTCCTGCCTCAGCCTCCCAGTATTTAGGGACATCCTAGGCTTCGTGCATGCTAGGTAAGCGCCCTACCGACTGAGCTGTTGAGGCTGGGGAAACTGAGGCTTTGTGTGTGGAGCGATACTCAAACCACTCATCTGTCCATGGTGCCTAGACATGTCGAAGATGGCACTGGTTGCTCACAGAATGAGTGGCCATCCTCTTGTTCACTGTGAGCCCGGCTTTCCAGGTGGAGAAACAAACCTAGAGCCAGCACGCCATCTGGAGTAGGCTGAGTCCCCCTGACCACCCACTCCTATCTCTTGTCAGGCAGCGTCCCCGGGGGCCACCAGATCCTGTGTGTGAGGGTGTAGTCAAGAGCTTCCTCGCATGGAGCCTGATAACTGTACGTGGCAGGAATAGCAATCAGAGGGCCTCAGGCAGAATCAAACAGCACTTAACTTTCTCTTGCCTCAGAGCCTCCACTGGGGAGCAGGCGCTCAGCTGAGAGGAAGAGGGGGGTAGGGGGAGGGAGGGAGGGAAAGAAACACAGAAAAAGCCAGAGCTATAAACTCTTCTGATAGGGGGAAGGAAGATCATGGCAACTACCCTGGGAATCCCTCCTGGACGACTTGGAAAATAGGACAGGGGCAATCTGTATCACACTGATTCTGGATTATAATTCACATGCTCTACCGCTGCCCCTTTTCAAAGTACAACCTAAGGGCTAGGGGCAGCTGAGAGGGTAGTATTGGCCCCCAGCCCCTTAAACCCAAACAAAACCACAGCGAAAACATGGCATAAGTGGGTTGTACAGCCTATCACGAAGCTGGCTGTGTAGTTTGCTACACTGTAGTTCAGAACATCCCACTTCCCTGTGCCTCTGCCCATCCCCATGCATCAGTCTCTGCCTCAGGCTGTTGTGGATAGCCTGCCATGGAGTCTGCTGGCGGCATGGGATGGAACCCCATTCTTGTTCAGGAACAGTGTGACTGTTCAATCCTGAGGCTAACATCAGTGTTCAGTGTATACACTGGGCAACTGGGGCCTCAGGGAACAGCAGGATAAGAATCCCTGCCCCTCACATCTGGAAGGGCAAGTGTGCCAAAGCCTGGGGACAGAGGGGAGGTACTTTGGTCCATAGCAGGTCTTTAAAGCTGGCAGCCACACCTTTAGGCTATATAGTGAGACCCACTCAAAAACCAAAAACCCGGGGCTGGAGCGATGGCTCAGTGGTTAAGAGCACTGACTGCTCTTCCAGAGGTCCTGAGTTCAAATCCCAGCAACCACATGGTGGCTCACAACCATCCTTAAAGAGAGACCTGATTCCTTCTGGTGTCTGAAGACAGCTACAGAGTATGTACAAATAATAAACAAATAGATCTTTAAAAAAAAAAAAAAACAAACCAAAAAAACCAAAAACCCAGGCATGTATATGCAGGGGACCAAAACACTCTGGGTCTTGCCTAATTGTGGTCTGGCAGCAGATGCAGGGCTTGCCTTGGGAAGTTTCCAGTCTGGAGGGTGCTGTACGAAGGCTCCCAGCTTGAGGGAGGCATCAGGACCCTGCCTTTATTGGTTCCCAGCCTGATAGAAGTACACCCTTGCTTCCTTGAGCTCATAGTCTGAAGGAAGAGGCAAGTCACTGACTTTCAGGGTCTCCAGGCTGATGGAGGAAGCAGACTGACTGCAGGTCCCCAGTCTGGGGGGGAGGTCCAGCTGCTTCAGTTTGCTGGAGGAACAATGGCATGTGGGACAAAAAGACCTCACAGATGCAACTGTAGCATGCCACTTCATCCCTTGCCATGTAGCTCTGTCACCCTGTAGGGCCCAGGCTCAGGACCAGCAAGTAAGCAGAGGGCTGTTGGGGAGCTGGTACAGCCAATGTCTCAGTGTCTGAATGTCCAGGGCAGGCGGTAGTCCCCTTGCCATGGGTCCCCAGGGAGCTGACAGAGGTGATAGATTAGACCTGACAACTTCTGAGGAATTGATGACAGCTACAGAGCTGGGGCAAGTGGAGGTCAGCAGGACAGGGCTCCAGCCAGACACCAGGATGTCCCTGATCTTGGCTTGGGAAGCCCCACTCCCAATATGGTGTGTGAGAAGGAAGAGTCCTCATGGGAAAAGCAGATTCCAATACGAACATTTCAGGTTTAAGGTCAGTTTGGTGGTTCAGTTTCTGGTGAGGCGGAGAGTGTGGCTATATAAGCTGCTTCTCCACCTCCACCCTGTGCCTGACTCACTTCATTCTACACAACAGATTCAGTCTCAACATTATTTCCTTACAGTATCAGAACACAGACTGATGTAATCCCAAATTTTGAATGAAGGACATGTGCTGAGAGGCCAGGCCCAAGGGTGTGTGGCAGAAATCCTAGGTATTTAAGCCCTGGTGTAACCCCCCCACAGCCAGGCAGGTTCTCTCCACATGCTTCTGTTTTTCAATTGATTTTCTATTCTTTCTTCTTGTTTTTTTACAGTACTATTGTGTTGCATATGGATAGAGCCCCAGACCTTGTGTTGGGTTAGAAGATGGTGCCCAGGGTCCCTGTCCCCTGTCCCATGTCAGTCAGTGTTCAGATCTGTGGCAGGAAGGAACTGGCCAATAGGCTCCAAACAACTCAAGGACTGAAGGAGTGGACCAGGGCTGTCTGTCCTGGGGTGCCTGGGGTCCACACAACTCAAGGACTGAAGGAGTGGACCAGGCTGCCTGTCCTGGGGTGCCTGGGGTCCACACAACTCAAGGACTGAAGGAGTGGACCAGGGCTGTCTGTCCTGGGGTGCCTGGGGACACTGCTTCTCCACACCTGCCAGGACCATGGCAGAAAAGGTCCTGAGGCCTCTGCTGAAGGTGTTTGCTTGATCCCATCTCCTCCTCATTTCTTGGGTCTATGATGTCATGGTGGGCCTCACTGATGCTCAGCTGTCACTGTCCTCGCTGTCCCCATATGCACCCAGCTGGCTCAGGGAGGAAGCACCAGGTGTCTGCAGTGTAGGGTTGGCTGCCTTCCTGCTTTTGGGGGCACCTGTAGGGAGGACAAGTTAGTTCAGGGGAAAGTGCCCACCTCAGAGGACCCTGTGACTTGGTCACCCCAATCCTACACTGGGCCAGAGAGATCCTGCCCAAGGCAATTGAGTGCCCACAGGATACTGGAACAGTGTCACGGGCCAAGTGCTGCCAAGGGCCTCCATGATGGGGGAGGCTTCAACATCGGGTCTGCTGTGTGGCTTCAGGTAGTGGATAAACCCTCTCTGTGCATTAGGATCTGCCTCTGACAAATGTTAATAGTGGCAGTGACAACTGTGTCAAATGTCACCATGTGTCAACCCCAAGCCAGGCCTTTTCTATATGGTGGAATTATTCAAACTCCAGGAAAGGACACTAAAGCTACAGGCCACATGGGCAGCGCACTAGTTACACTACCTAGGTCCCGCCACAGGGCACATTTAGCTATCATATGACTTCCACTCCAGGCCTTTGCTCCTTTTTTCTTTTTATCTCTTTGTTTTTCCAGACAGGGTTTCTCTGTGTAGCCCTGGCTGTCCTGGAACTCACTCTGTAGACCAGGCTGGCCTCAAACTCAGAAATCCGCCTGCCTCTGCCTCCTGAGTGCTGGGAATAATGGTGTGCACCACCACCATCCAGCTCCATTTTGTCTTTGAGAGTCTCATGTGTAGCCCAGGCTGGCCTTAAATCCCCTATGTAGCTGAGGCTGATCCTGAACCCCAGTGTTTTTTACCTCCATCTGATGCTGTGTGACAGGCTGTTGGGTAAGCCTCTGGCCATCGAGCTGCAGCCTCACTCTGGTCCCTGCCTACCTCATGAACCTTGTAGACAGTGCCAGGTGCCCTCTTGCCACCCATGGCTGCTGAGAGGACTCACCTGCGGCAGTGGGCACTTGAACCTGCTTTGAGCCCCCGTTGGTTTCCGTCTTTACCTTCTTTGGTACAACCAAGCCTGCCAACTGTGCTTTGCTGCACAGGGCCTCTGCCTTCCTCTTGGGCTTTGGTACCTGTGGGGACCGTGCACAGCTGTTGTCCCTCTGGCTTCCCTGACCTGGCTCTGTGGAACCAGCTTGCTTATCGAGCCTGCCCCAGCTCTAAATTCCTACTTAAGTCCCCATGGCCTGCCTCTCACCCTACACTTTGAACCTGACTTTTTATCTGCTGCCCATTTCCATCCTGCGAACTCCTACCCACCCCTCAATACCTATTTCAAGCATTTGCTGGCCCTCTTCTGGTGTGTCTGAAGACAGCTACAGGGTACTCATGTATATAAAATAAATAAATATTTAAAAAAGCAAAACAAAACAACAACAACAACAACAAAACCCCAAAGCTGGGGCCAGATCTGCTGCAAAGTTCTGGATGCACCCAGGGCCCTGATGAGCCTTCGGGGGACTTAGGGAGGGCCCTTCATCCTTCATAGCCCGTGGGCCACCTTCTGGTTCTGTGGGCCTTTGTGCTGTGTACTGTGTCCATGTGGAGAAGCCAGAGACTAACACCTCTAGCTGTCTTCATCAGCTGCTATGCACCGTGGTTTCGCACCACGGTCTCTGAGACAGGATACCTCAGGGATGTGGGTCCCACCTAACACAGCCCAGACCCTTTGATCTTTCCCTTCCCAGCATAGGATCCCAGGTCTGCTGGGCTGCATCTGGCTTTTTTTTGTTTTTTTGAAGCAGGGTCTTGCTATATAGTCTACGCTCACCTCAGCCATGAGAACTCCACCTGTCTCTGCTCCCATGTGCTGGGCTTTACAGTGCATGTCACCACAACCGGTGCACTCAGCTTTTTATATGGCATTGGGCCAAACCCCAGTCTTATGCTTGTGGGGCAAGTGCTTGACTGAGCGACTCCCCATTCTTGATGTACTGATTCACTGGCTAGTCCCTCCCTCAGGCTCAGAAGCATGAAACAGAGCAGGGCAGCCATACGGGCTGTTTGTCCTGTCATGAACAACAGTCTCACTGCCCATGATTTCTTCTTTGGCCATTCAGCCTGAGCAAGCACACCCCACACCCTGGCCTGGCTTACCTCGCTGAGAATGGCTGTGGGGTTGGCTCTTGCAGCTGCCTGTGGTTGGGAAGGTGGAGCTTCATCCTCTGACTCAGAGTCCTCCAGAAGCCTTCGATGGCGAGCCTCCTCCAGCAAGGCCCTATGGGATGGATATGGTGAGGATGTACTGCAGGGGGTGGTCTCCAAGGGTCTCTTCTGCAGCAGCTAGGGACTGCTGCCTCTTCTTGCTCTACTGATGTTGGGAACAGGGAGCAGGCAACCACGTTAACAATTTTGAGGGTAGTGGCTCAGTGGCTGAAGACTTCTAGCACATGTGAGGTCCTGGGTTCATACCCAGCACCACAAAAATAAGTAAACATATAGTTGGGTGTGGAAGCACATGCCTACTGCCCCAGCACTGGGGGGAAGGAGGGGAAGTGGATGCAGGAAGATCAGAAGGTCAAGGCCATCCTTGGCTACTTAATGATTCTGAGGTCAGACTGGGCTACATGAGGCCCTGTCTCAAACAACAAACCCACAGCCACGGGACAGAAACAAAAAACCAGAGTGACGGCTATGGGGTCTCAGCAGCTGCGCTTCAGTAGAGTCTGAGGGGACAGGACAAGAGGGGAGGGGCAGCCATGGAAAGATCCAGAAGGGCCTGGCCTGGCTCACGCTGTCTCACGCTCGTCTTCTTCCTCCTGCTGCTGCTGCCACTGCTCCTGAGACAGGCGGTGTTGCAGCAGCATGGCCTCGAAGTCCACATGCGCCTGCCGCTGGTTCAGGTCTTTTAGCTCTTGCAGGTTTTCCAGCACTTCCATCTCCAGCTTAGAGTCCTTTGTACGGTTCTCTAGGACCTGGGGGGTGCAAGAGCTGGTCAGAGGGTGCAGGGGTGGGAGAAGTGGTACAAGGGAGGGTGTGTAGGCAAGGGGAGAGGGAGTAGGAATGAGTAAGAGGTGCAGATAGAGAAGGGGGGTGTGGGAGATAAGGGGGTACCTGGGAGGGGTGCAGGGTGAGGAGTGCAGAGGCAGGGGAGGGGTGCAGGGTGAGGAGTGCAGAGGCAGGGGAGGGGT
>NW_022196909.1:70997712-71004573 GCF_008632895.1 Mastomys coucha | reverse complement strand
GAGGGGTGCAGGGTGAGGAGGAGTGCAGGGTTCTGGTGCTATGGCCTAGGGCTTGCTTACCTTCATGGGGTTGTTCAGTTCCTCATCCTCTCGCTCCTTCTGCACTCGCTTCTCCTCCTCCTCCAGAAGCTTCTCAGCCTGGAAGTTGCGCGTGGCCCCATGCTCCATGGTGTAGTCTGTGTTCTCGGGGTCTGTCTATTAGGGGAAGGGAGAAAATGGCTCCCAGGTGGTAGCCCGGGCCCCTTGTGTACATTTCTCCATTCCTTCTACCAGTATCTGTGCTTATTCCTTTTGGTGGCTGTGGGCCTTTCCTCCTAATGCCCACACCCTCTGGAACATTCTGTAGCCATAACAGAGAACACCTAACTCCCTCATGGACTCCTATCCCCTCATGTACACTATTCCATTCCCCCTTCCCCCATCTGTGCCCTTAGTACACCTCTGGGCTATGGGGCAGTGGACAGCGCCACTAGACAGAAGAACTGGTAAGGTAGCAGGTTCCAAACCCAATAAGTCTTGTAATTGAGACCAGCAGGTGTTTGAACTAGCTCCTGACCGGGTTCCTGCCCCGGAGCGTGTGGTCATGATACCCACTAAGAGGACCATGGCAACTGGTCACATAGCATAAAATCCTAGAGTTCTTCATGCTAATGAGGTTATCTAGATAGGCCTAGAGTGTTTAGCCAATGAGTTTCCCTTCCTGGGCACTCCTTTCTGCAAAAGGTATTTAATCTCTGGTTCACCCTGAGTAAGATGTATGCATCCTCATCTGGCATGAATAAAACAGTTTGGACAAGTCCTTCATCAAGGACTGCCATGGAGGTGGAGGTGGGGAAAAGAGACCTTCATCATACAGAGCCACGCTTAAGTCTCCTGAAGAGGGCCGGCCCCTCTGTACATTTGGCACTCAGAGCCAAGCGGGATTCCCCACTGCTGGAGCTCATTGTGGGCTCCTGGACCCTATCTTAGACTCTCTTTCACTTTCCCTGAGTGGTCTGTTGCTGGCAAGGAAGAAATGCAGCCTAACACTGCTGCATTTCACCTCCCCTGAGTGTCGGCACATCCGGCAGTACTGCGGCACCCCAGCATTGAGGCAAAGACACAATGACACTGCATTGTGTGCTCATCTAGCTTTATCTTCTTGCTTACAAACTACACAGATAACCCAATGTGCTGTGCGTCTGTTTGGGCGGTGGAAGCAGGGGACTCCAGAAGACCTTACTCAAAAATAAGGGGCTAAAGGGCTAGATCCCTGGCTGCCGCTGCAGAGGTCCTGAGTTCAGTTCCCAGTACTGACATGGTGGCTCACAAACTCTGTAAGTCCAGCTGCTGGGGACCCAACCCCAGCCCTTGTGGTCTTCTTGGGCACCAGACACATAAATGTTCAGACAGATACACATGTAAAATAAAATGTAACTTCTTCAAGGTTATGTTTTATTCACTTTAATCAAACTCTATTTTTTTGAGCTTAAAGAAAAAAAGCTTACAGTAAAAAAACAACAAAACCAACCAACCAAAAATCCATAGCCTCTAGTGGTGAGGTGGGAGGAGTGTTTTCCTTCTCCTGTCCTTCCCTGAGTCCTCAGGCAGCAGCTCAGGAAGAACATTTGCCTAGTGTATGTGAAGCCCTGACCTCCGTCACAAGAAACACGAAAGAACAAAAGAAAATCATGATTTTTACCCAGATGTGGTGGCATATGCCTTTATCCTAGCGCTCCACCTCTGGAGGCTGGAGAATCAGGATCATAGTCACCCCTGACTACATGGGAGTTTGAGTCCAGACTGTGCTATGGGAGACTGTCTAAACAAAGCAACAAGCAAGGCCCAGAACAACATGAGTTTTTTCTGACCCCGCAACATATCCCATACCTGGCATACATGCAGGTGAGCAGGCTTTTTAGTGTGGGGTTCTGCTGCAAGCAGCTCTCCAACACTCTGCCATTTTGTGGGAAAGCTAATGAATGAAGCCCCTACCTTGAAGGTGATCTCGGCCAAGCAGCGTGTGCACTTGATGTAGAATCGGAAGATTGGCAGGCCCAGGTAGGCCTCGTTCTGGACGGTTTCCTTTCGTGCATTGAACTTCTTCCCCTTGTAGATGTATTCTCCACAGGTCTTACACCTGCAGCCAGGGCAGGCACATGAGTGTCTCTTTCCTCTGCTCCAGCACCCAATGGCAGCATATGTACCTTAACAGATAGGAGGGACTGCCCTGCCTGGGTGTGTGGAGCTTCTGAGACCTGCCACGGGGACAGCAGGATCCTGACCCTGGTTCCTCTCCCCTTCCTGCCCTGGTTTACAGCTGTGCCTACAGACACCTCTGGCTTAGTCCTACCTCAGGGCCTTTGCTCTGCAGTCCTCACAGCTTGAGATTCTAACCCTTGCCTGACTGTCCAGCTGGCAGACCACCTGCCCTGCCTGCCTCATGTGTCCTTGTGTTACTACAGAGGATGGGCATGATCCCCATTCCTGACTAGCTTGTGAGTGTCGGTAGGCTCCCCCAACCCCCATCAATGATAGGTGCCTGACAACTGCCTACTAGAGGAATGCAGCGGTGTAACTGGGAATGGTCCCTAAAGAGTCATACATTTGAATGTCTAGTCACCAGGGAGTAGCAGACAAACCTTGTCTTGAAGAGGGGTGGGGGAGGAGGAGGAAGATGATTAGGAGGTGTGGCCTTGCTGGAGAAGTGTGTCACTAGGGGTAAGCTATGAGGTCTCAAAAGCCCACAGCACATCCAGTGTTTCTCTTTTTGCCTGCAGATCAGGATGTAGTTTCCAGCACCATGTCTGCCATGCTCCCCACCATAATGGACTAACCCTCTGAAACTGTAAGCAAACTCCAGATAAATGATTTCTCTTCTAAGAGTTCCCATGTTCACAGCGACTAAGGCAGGGGCAAACAAGGAAATGACGACAAGGTATAATCAACTAGTCACATGGACAGCTTCTCCATCCTCAGTGACTGACAGGATTATGATTCTCACACAGAGACAAGTATGGATTACTATTTGATTCAAAGCTGGTTGAACCCTGGAAAGTGGGGGATGAAGGTCTAAGAGAAGGCTGGCAGCCTGTCTGGGATGAGGTGGGAGACAGGCTCTGCCAGAGAAGCTAGTGACAAGAGATCTGCAGGCCGAGGACACAGGCCCTGGGCAGGAGGAGGGCTGCCAATAGAGGGTCCAAATCCTGCAGGGTCTCGTGTCACACTGTGTCAAGTGTCATACTGAGATGGGGCTGGGGACTCTTGAGGTTGGGACTATCATCCTTGCTTATTGTTTCTCCAGAGAGTCAGCCTTCAGCATCATGTCCCCAGGGATTCACCTCATGTTGAAGGGGGCCATCAGCCGCACCACATACTGCCGGTCCTTGGGTAGCTTGAGTTTTGGGATCTTCGATGGGTCAAAGTCAGGTGGGTAGTATTTCTGTGGAGAAGAGGGTGCTGCTGTTTTCTGGTGCTCAGGTCCCATATGGGCAGGAATGGGGTCTGGGAGCCATGTCAGTGGACACAGGGGTCTATCTACTCAGGGTTCAGCTTGCTGGAGCATCTCCAGACATGAGCTGTTTGAAGCACAGTCATGAGGAGAGACGTTGGGACAGGGAGGAGTGCACAAGCTTCCAAGACAAATCACACAGTGTGGTGGGTCACTTTCCTGAGCTGTGACATGCCTTCTCAGGGAAGGTTCTAGAGGCCCAGGGTTTGCAGTGGGGGTGGATGCCTGCTGCCTAGCACATGATAAGACTCTAGACACTCCTGAAGAAATGGAGGCCTGACATAAACCAGACCTTGTCAATGGTGGTCTAGCCTGTACTAGGGTACTACACAGGCTCCAGGACACCATTCCAGGGCAAAATCTGGCCAGTAAATCTCCTTAGGTAGAACAGGGTCTGGTCTCTCTGTGTGCTTGGGAGGCTGGGGTGAGGCACACAGGAACAACCACTCTGGGTTACAGGCATGCCAATGTCCAAACCCATCACCCATCACCCGGGAACCTGTGACAGGGGGCTGAAGAGAGACAATCCCCTTCCCCCCCAAAACTATAAAAAAGGAGCTATGTGGACCACCAACAAGGAGGCTCTGCTTTTGACTGGCGACCAGGCCCCTGGGAGAGGGAGCTTTGCTACTTCAGGCTGTAGATGGGAATGATGTCATACCAGCACTTTGGAGGCTGATGCAGAATTGTGAGTTTACAGTCAGCCGGGCAGTGCACACAATCGTGGTGCACAGACAGACATAAAGGAAAAAACACAAGACGAAAATAAACTAATCCTTTAAAAAAATTAACATAGCCCAGCGTAGGTGTACGCGCCTTTGGTCTCTGAGCTCGAGGTCATTCTGGGCTACACAGAGAAACCCTAACTCAAAACAAACATTTAAAAAAACAGATCCAGGAAATGGAGAGCAAAATTTTTCAAGCGTGGAGACTGAGTCACTCCAGAAGCCCCAACACGGTGTCGAAAACGCTGCAAAAGATTTCGGATATTAATTCAACAAATGCCGGAACGAACTGAGGCGATCAACAGCATTCCCTGACCTGGGGGAAGCCCACAAAAAAAGTAGTCCCGCCCCCAGAAAAGCAAATCGGAAAAAGTGACGTAAGCTCCGCTTCCCTGGTGATGAATGGTTACTCACGAAGCTTGTTCAAAATAAAATAAAATAAAATAAAATAAAATAAAAATAAAAAATTAAAAATAAATAAATAAAAAAGCTAAGGACCACCCCTAAAAAAATGTGATTGGCAGGAGTTTGGGAAGCTCCCGCCGGACTGAAAGTCGCGCGTGCGTGCGTGCGTGCGTGCGTGCGTGGCGGGGAGCGAGAGGGGGTTGCTAAAGGAAATGACCGGAAGGAGGCACGCCCCTCCTAGAGCCTCGCACATTTCACCCTCTGTAGCAACTTCTAGACTCTGAGCACTTACGTTTAAAACTTTCCGTTCCGACATGTTCGCTTCCTGTTCAACGAACAAGCGAAGAAGCAGTCCTCTTAGCCCTCCTGGAGTTCCTCCGATTCAGCGCCGCAGGGTCGCCACTTCCTCAGCCGTCTGACTGGTTGTTGATTACCCGCTTTGCCGTTCTCATTGGCTGCAGTCTTTGTCGATCCGGCGTGAGTGCGCTTTCGTTTCCTTCCGAGCGCAGGTAGGTGAAGCACTAAATAAAGGTTCCGGGATACGTGGCGCGTGTGTGCTTATCTGTCGCACTGGAAGAATGGAGAAAGCTGCCTGGGACAGTAACATTTCCTCTCGTACCGCTGGTCTATGGATGCAGGTTTTTTTTTTTTTTTTTTTTTTTTTTTTTTTTTTGTCAGAGTCTAATTGTGTGTCTCTGGCTGTCCTGTAACTCACCATGTAGCCCAGGGTGATCACAAACTTAAGGAGAGCCCCCTGCTTCTGAGTTCTGGGATTAAATAATTAAAGGCCACTATGTCCCGTTCTGGTGTACCTTCTTCGTAAGTTCCTTCATTTCTGGTGCAGGGGATGGAACCCAGGGTCTTTGCATATGCCAGGCAGGCACTGTACCACAGAACATCACCCTGCACTCTAATGCTGTGAGGCGGCCTCTCACAAAGATGTCCCGGTTGGTCGGGAACTGACTGCAGACCAGCTTGGCCTTAAATTTGAAACAGTCATACTGCAAGCCTCTTGAGTAGCTGGAATCAGTGACCTGCCTGTTTTGTTGTTGGTTTGCCTGTGTGTGTTTCTTCTTTTAATGAGAGAGGAACTCACTAGGTAATCCAGGCTGGCCTTGAAAACTCAGTAATCCTCCTTTCTCTGCCTCCTAAGGGCTGGGTTTACAAATAAGAGACACTATGCCCAATTCTTTTTACTTTTTCTTTAAAGAATAGTATCTTTGGGCTGGTAAGATGGCTCAGCGGGTAAGAGCACCGATTGCTCTTCCAAAGGTCCTGAGTTCAAATCCCAGGCTCACAACCACCCGTAATGAGATCTGACGCCCCTTCTGGTGTGTCTGAAGACAGCTACAGTGTACTTATAATAAATAAATCTTAAAAAAAAATAGTATCTTCGCTGTTGTATTTTTGAGACAGAGTTTCTCTCTGTAGTGCTGACTGTCCTGGAACTCAGTCTGTAGACCAGGTTGGCCTCACGCTCACAAAGATTGGCCTGTGGCTGCCTCTAGTGTTGGGGATTAAAGACAGGCACTACCACTGCCAGCCTTAGTATCAGTTTTTACATTTGTTTATTTGTTATTCGTGCTTACAAAATATGACAAGCCCCAGCATTGAGTCCAGCCCCATCGATGCCTCTGCTGCTCTTCCTCTTATTCTTTTGGTCTTTTTGAAGCAGGATCTCTAGGACTTTGTTCTGTTTTGCTCTTACCTGGGGAAACAGGTGCTAGGGGTGTGTCTCCAACATTCTCCGATGGGTAGCTCCAGTCCCATTTCCTTTTGCAGGGCTGTGCACCCACTTACATGCTCCCCGACCCTTCCCCTTTATGCACTGTACCATGTGGAGTTCCTTTTCGAAGCTAGCACCATTCTGTGTCCTCCCAGGCTCCTGACCCTTGAGCCACATAAACTTCTTTTTGTCATAAAGGCCTTGTTTGGGGGCCTGTGGAGATGACTCAGTTGGTGAAGCCGTGGAGGTATGAGGTCCTGAGGTGTGTTGTATACACACAAACCCAGACAAACCCCAACACTCCATGGACACGATGGACAGACAGGGATAAAGAGGAGCTTGGTGCTGGAGCACACACAGGCTGTTCAAGCTGAGGACCCAGCAGCCACCCTGTGTACCTGTTACTCCTGCTTCAGGGGCTCTGGCGCCTTCCTCTGGCCTCAGTGGGCACTGCACATATCCCCATACTTATATTTGAAAATAAAATTAAAATATTTAAAATTTAAAAAACAGAC
>NW_022196909.1:70992189-70997702 GCF_008632895.1 Mastomys coucha | reverse complement strand
TCTGTAGACCAGGCTGGCCTCGAACTCAGAAATCTGCCTGCCTTTGTATTGGGTGGTAGTGCATTTCTTTAATCCTAGCACTTGGGAGGCAGAGGCAGGTGATAGAGGATCAAGGCCAGCCTGGTCTACAGAGCCAGTTCCAGGACAGCCAGGGCTACACAGAGAAACCCTGTCTCAAACAAAACAAAACAAAACAAAACAACCATGATGATGATTCTTATTTAATTAGTTTTTCTAATTAAATCACTCCTAAAGTTCACAAAGCCCTGCACCGATGGAAGGAGAAAGATCATCCCTACGGGTTTGGAAATTGAGGTCTGGAGAGGTCAAGTGCATTCTCCAATGCTTCAGAGCAGCTCAGTACATGCAAAGTCAGGATTCGAACTCAGACCAGGGCACCTAGCCACCCTCTAGTAGACGACATCAGGCTCTGATATCAAGGACCCAGTTCCTCTTCAGGGCTTCTGAGGTGCCCTTTCTACTTGCCCAGGGAGGCTCCAGTCACTTGGTTTTCCATAATCTGTGAGGTCCTGGGCTGACACCTGGATGCAGTACTTGGCATGGGGTTTCACGTTCCTGAAGGTGAAAGTCGTGGCTTCAATGGGTCCCACCTGTGGGGAGAAAGGGTGTCAGGCCATTGCAAGGAGGAGGTGGGAAGGACCACAATGCATCGGGGAGCTGGGGAGCTGGCTTGGTGGGTAAAGAGCTCGCAGTGAGTTCGAATTCCCAGCAAGCAGGTAAAGGCTACTGCTGAATCACATCAGTAATCTCTACGCTCCAACAGAGAGGCAATAGGCGGAGACAGAGATTACCCAGTGGGACCCAGTCTCACCCAGCATCCACCTCTGTGCTCCTCCTTCTTCCAGACCACGCTCCCTCCCGTCGCGCCTCACCTGGTGGAAGTAAGAGGCTCCTCGGCGCCGGTAGCGGAGTCGGTACTTGAGAGAGAAGATGTCCGGGAAGGGCCAGGAAGAAGGAGGATGCCAGAGCACCTGCAGGCGCTGTCCAGCTATGCGCAGGCGCACGCCTTCCGGAGGGTCGGGCTTGACTGGTGGGAGCAGGACCTGGGTCAGGGTCGGCTATACTGGTTCATCCATCACACACTAATTCTTCATTTTTGACTCTCATTCATTCATACGTTCGCTTTCACCCTCAGACAGCTATTCATGTATTTGCTCCGTCCTTCCATTCATTCATACTCACACTTCATTCTTTCACGTATTCACTAAGCTCTTCACTAATTCATTCCTTTACTCGGTTACTCACCAGCTCACTCATACATTTATTTATTGTTTGATTCAAGAGCAGATTTGTTCCTGGATTCATTGTCTCATTCATTTGCATTTATCATTATACACTCACTCATTCAGGGATCCATTTCCACAGTCATTAGGTCATTCACTCATTCACTGTATCATTTGTGAAGTCACTCATTCACTCTCTAATTGAGTCATTCATTTGTTCATGCACTCACTCATGTCATTCATTCATTTACTCATGTCCTTCCTGTATTCATTATGCATTCATTATGTCAGTTATGCATTTATTCACTCATTCACTAAGTCATTCATTTATTTACTAAGTCATTTGTGTTCATACACTCAGTAATGTAATGTATGCATTCAATATGTCATTATGCATTCACTCATTCATTATTTATTTATTTATTTTTTTGTTTTTTGAGACAGGGTTTCTCTGTGTAGCCCTGGCTGTCCTGGAACTCACTCTGTAGACCAGGCTGGCCTCAAACTCAGAAATCCGCCTGCCTCTGCCTCCCAAGTGCTGGGATTAAAGGCTCACACCACCACCGCCTGGCTCACTCATTCTTTATTAAATCATTCACTCATTCACTTGATATCAGTCCTGCATGCATTCATTTATTCCTTCATTCATCTATCTGCTCAAGGAAAAAGCATTTGCTGAATTTCTCTCATCACATCATAGACGTCACAATGGTCACATAGGCAAAGAAAGGTTCAGAGTGTAAGTCCCCAGTGGGCCGAAGGGCTTTTCTGAGACACAATTCTGACCGAACAAGTCTCTGCTAGAAGACATCCAGTGCATCTGCAGAGAGCGTTTTCATTACTCTACCTGCTTCTAGAACACTCCTTCATGACAACCCTGTGATCTTCCTAGCCCTCTGTGGTCCCCAGCACTCACACATTTCCTGTCTAGATTCCTCCGTACTGCAGCCCCCATTGTGTGGTGTGAGTCTGGGTGGCTCACTGAGCATAGTGTCATCAAGGTCCTGCCCCAGGGGTTGGTGCCAGAGCCTCGTTCTTCTTCAGGGCTGAGTAATAAACATTGTGCGCCCATCTGTCCATGGGAATGCACATGGCACTGGCCTTCTGGATGCTGTGAATAATGTTGCCAAGGATTTGTAGGGATAGGGATGAACGTTTTTATTTCTGTTGAGCAGAGACTTAGGTTTGCAGCTGTGAGAGCATGTGGAGACTTCTTGTTTAAAGCCTGAGGGCTTTGTAGCCTTTCACTCACCTGTGTCAGCTTTTGTTCTTGGCTTTCTTTTCTGAGACAGGTGCTCAAGAGTGACCCCAACTTGCCTTGAATATGATCTGTAGATCAGAGTGGCCTTGAATTCTCAGAGATCTGCCTACCTCTGAGATTAAAGACCTGTACACCACCTCTGGCTCTCATTCTCTCTTAACTGTGACTGTTGCTTATGTTTAATGATACACTCTTGGGCAGGGGCCAACACTGGAGCAGAGACCTAGGAGGGCCAACGAAGGAAGCAGTGCAAAGGCCCAGGGGCAGCAGCAGGAAGCATGTGAGGTGGGAGTAGAGCCAAGAGACCTAGGAGGGCCAACGAAGGAAGCAGTGCAAAGGCCCAGGGGCAGCAGCAGGAAGATGTGAGGTGGGAGTAGAGCCAAAAGATGGAAGCTGTAGGGACCAAGCAAGAGGCAGGTGGGGTGGGGTCAGGGGACAGGGAGGAGCCATGGGATGGAGAAGGTGGAGGGGGCAGGGAGGACAGACACTCACTGATTCGCTCAGCCACAAAGGCTAGGAGGCTGCTGCTGGCACCTCCAGGGTGCACTGCAGTGACATTTAGCATGTAGGGCACTGTGGAGAACAGGTGCACGTGGGGGATGGTGCATCGGGAGGCCTGGGGGGTCCGTTGTAGGCAGGGCTGGCTCTGCTGCTGCGTGGCCATACCAAGCCTGCATGGGAAGCACCAGGGGGAATCTTGAAAGGAACCTGGGTGCCCAGGGGCCCCATCTTACCCACAGCTGACTGTGGGTCACACTCAGGGGGACATGGGGACTGTGGATTCTGAAGAACTCCCTAGAATACCCACACCCCACACTTGTTCTGTTGTTTTAGAAGCAGGCTCCCATGGGGCCTAGGCTGCCTCCTACCCCGAGTGTATCAGAACATTGGAATCTCTTGATTCTCAGCTTCATCCTAAACCTTTTCCATTTTCTGACCTGTAAGTGGCAATGAAGGACATGGATCTGGTGGAGTTGGGAGCCTGGAGAGGCATCCAGGAGCAGTCCACAGCCACGGGGTACCGAGAGGCATGGCATTGCACTCTGGGCTGGCTCAGAGCCACTAGAGCTGGAGGAGACAAAGGAGGCATATCCCTTGTAGTACTCTGTTATGCATGGAAGAATGAGCTTCTACAACTACTACAAAACCCAAGGTTCTCAGCTCAATTTCTACATGAGAAAACCGAGTTTTTTTCTAATTCCCCTTCTCCCTTTTCTCCTTCTCCTCCATCTCCTCCCTCTTCCTTCTTCCTCCTCCTCTTCCTTCTTCTGGAGGGTCTCACATAGCCTAGGCTGGTCTTGGACTTACTTTGTAACTGTGGATGACCCTGAACTCCTGAGCCTCTTGCCTCAGCCCCCTGAGGACTTCATAGCAGGTGTGCCCCACTAGTCTTACAGTTGTTGAGTCACAAAGATGAGGCTTTGGGTTTCTGAAAGTCCACTGTCTAGCTCCACAAATGTCTAAGTTCAAGGGTGTCTCTGCCTGGATAAGTGAGGTTTTGTGTCTTCATGCCTCAGTTTCCCCATCCCTGTAGTAGAATGAGAACAGGTCCAATGGATATAGGTGTGAGTTCCCACCTGATGGCAGATATGACCTCAAACCAGTTCCCTCCACCCAGGTGCCCCAGTCCCCACTGTGTTCACCTACCTGTCCCAATGTTACCCGGGGAGCAGCTGGCCCAGAGGGCAAGTGACAGGAAGAGCAGCTTGGACATGCTCTGTGGCTCTGTTCGTTGGATCCAAGTTAGTGACCCATCAGAGAAAGGGTGAAGGACTGGGGACCCGCAGAGGGAACCTGGCCCCATGTAAGGACCTGCCCAGTGTGGCTCAGTCATCCAGTGTATGGGGCAGAAGACGGTGATGGTGATGGGAACCCCAACTGTGTCACCAGCTGCCCTGAGTGTGGGGAAAGGCCTTGAGGTAGGGGGAGGGCCCCAAAAGGGAGAAGCTGCTGAGTGGGTTTCCTGGTTTCCTTCCTGCTGATGGCCAACGGGGAAGCCCCAGGAAGGGGCCTGAGGCACAGGGAGAGTAGGGAACTGAGAGAAACAGAGAGAAAGACGGACAGAAAGACAGGGGGACACTGTTCTAGAAACTGGGTAGTGTCTCTCTCACCACTTACAATCTCCCCAAAACTGCATCAGTCCCCAGACAACAAGGAACAATTGCCACCTCCAGATAGTCCCCAACTCCAGAGACACTCTGAACTGTGCAAGACACCTGTGCATAATACCCAAGGAAACCCCCTTGGGGAGGCTGAAGTCTCTGGGAACTCCAGGTCACGTGTCCCTTCAGTATGACAGAGTCCAGAATCCCCGGGGATTCAAGGGGTTTGCCCAGAAATGGGGAGAGGCATGAGTAGGGACCCTGCCAGGAAGGCGACAAAGAAAGTAAGGTGTGACAATTGCCATTTGTTATCCCAGCATGTGGGAGGCTGAGATAGGAGGATGCCTGTGAATTTAACTCCAGCCAGATACACAGGGAGACTTCCATCTCAAAATAAGAAAGAAAGGAAGAAAGAAAGAAAGAGAGAAAGAAAGAAAAGGGGATAGTAGATGAGGGTACAGGGCCTTGAGTTCAATTTGCACACATGCACATACACACACACACACATGCATGCACACATGAACACCACCACCAAAAGAAGAAAAAACCCGAAAAACCCCAAAATGGATCAAAGAATTGAAATGAAGAAGAATGAGAGAATGATCTGTGATTACTTACTCACTTTTTAGCACTGATAGTCAGAGAGCCCAAGGCCTCAAATACACCATGCCATTCCCAGCCCCAGCCCCTCCCGGGGTGTAGAAGAGCTAGGGTTCACTCCCTGAGCCATAACTCCATCCCCAGTTTCTTTAAACACTGCATTGCACTCATATTTATTAACATACCTATGTTTTGGGTTCAGAAGCTCAGACTAGGTTTTTATCCTCTTTGCCCCATCTTTGCCCTTTCCCGGTACTCTAGACTAGTTCCATTTTTCTTGTCAGTGAGTTTATACTCCTGGGGCGG
>NW_022196909.1:70985993-70992179 GCF_008632895.1 Mastomys coucha | reverse complement strand
GGGGGGATGGTTGGGATGTAGGTGGTGTGCAGAGAATTGCAACATCCCTGTGTGTAGGGTGATAGGACTCAGAAAGTCAGAGTGTAGGGAGACAGTGATAGAGTCAGCTGGGCACCATTAGTCAGCCACTAGGCTGGTCTCCCAGTGCATGATGGGTACTGTTCATGAGAGCAGGGTGGGGAAGGTGGTCCCAGAGGCTTCACCTCACAGAGGTGAAGGATGTAGACTGAACATCTGAACTGAGTCTTCAGTAGTCCTGGGATGGCAGCTGTAGAATCTGGCTGAGAATGCATTGTATATCCTTCTCCATCTGTCTCTGTAGCAAGGAGGGAGGGGATGGAGGTAGAAACACATTGTGGTGCACCTGCTGGGTGATTCTCTGTCACATGCAAGTCACTATACTTAAAATCAAGGGATTATTGGTTCATGAGGTGGATGAATGCACAAGGGTGCCCCCAAAAGCCACAGGCTGGCTCAGAACAGAAGAGAAAACTGAGGTAAGGTGGTGACAGAGGAATGATGGACAACCTGCAGTTGAGCCAGGAGTCAGGGAACTCACGTGGATGTCACACAGGAGATGGTTGTGGTATAGTGCTGTGCTCCTGGGCCTCTTCCTGTAGGCATAAGAAATGGAGAGGAATGGACGGAGAGATCTGGGGCTCGACTCATCGTTGGCTACATAGTGAATTTTAGGTCAGCTTGGGCTACATGAAACCCTGTCTTAAAAGGAATGTGGGGAGGTAAGAGGGGAAGAAGAAAAGGAGAAGGTAGGGAATGGGGAGAGGGGGAGCAGGAAGACACACCCTTCCTCAGTGAGACATACTCTCTCTACCTGAATAATAGCTAAGTCAGGGATGTGTGCCTGAGGTGCCTGGAGCAGCCTGGATCCTGTCTGTACCCCTACTAGTCTGTTCTTGGCTCCCATCACTTGTCCCCTGCTTTACAAAGGCAGTACTTCCATTCCCTGCTGCAAGGCTGTAACATGGCCACACAGGTCATCCTCTTCTTCAGATCTGGCTTTGGCAGGGTGGCCTGTTGCACCTGTAGAGCCTCCTTCTTTGGACTAATCTGTGATCTGGTAAGGGGAGGGGCTTCATGAGCTGCCATGATGAGACAAAGGATCAGTGACTTTTGTACCTCTCCTAGGCAGCTTGGTAAAGGGTCATGGATTCAGGCTTGGAGCCAAGCCGACTCAGTACTTGTACTAGTATAGCCTACAGCTGAAAAAGTTGAGCATCCCGCTCACTGAACTCTCAAAAAGAGCAAGAGTCACTGTAGACTTCCTGGTTGTGCTCATCATGGCTATCTTTTTTAAAAAAATTTTAAAAAATTTATTTATTATTATAAATGAGTACACTGTAGCTGTCTTCAGACGCACCAGAAGCGGGTGTCATATCTCATTACGGGTGACTGTGAGCCACCATGTGGTTGCTGGGATTTGAACTCAGGACCTTTGGAAGAGCAGTCGATGCTCTTACCCGCTAAGCCATCTCACCAGCTCCATCATGGCTATCTTAATGTTCACATTAGGTCATATTAGGGAGGCACATGACTCCAGCAAGGCCATCTTGGAAATGTGGGCCTAGAGTTTTCAAAACCTACTTTAATAAGGGTTCTTAAATGCTTTGACCTCCATTCTAACCCACCAGAGGCAGTGGGAAGGAAAGATTAATAGGGCAAAGGGGGGGGGATGTAGATCTGTTTAGAAATAGTTCTTTTGGGCTATTCCAATCTTCGTTGTCAGGAAATTGGCAGTTCAGTTCACATAAATCAGCAGTAGCTCCATCCACTTGCAAACACTATTCATGAATCAACAATGGCAGTTCAATCCAGAATAAGGCACAAGGCTCTGCCAATTGGCCCAAGTCTGCAGAAGTGGCAAGAAGCCACCAGAATACCATGAGGAGTTCTTTGCTGTGTTTTTCTCTACAAAGTCACAAAAGATGACCAGCGAAGAATGCAAGGTGAATCAATGCCACAGTGTTGTCCACTGTCTGTTGGGTTATACTTATACCTTGCCAAACATCATATGTCTTCTCAAGTGTCCACTCTAGTAAAATATCACATGCCCTTTTTCTAGGCAGCTTCCAGAAAAACACCAAGTGTCTGCCTCAGCAAAACATCCTCTCGCATATATCCTCGTAAGACAGTTTCCAGAAGAACACCACACTTCATGGGAGGGAAAGCCATTCATCAGGCAATTGTTTACAAGTTGTAATGAGAGCTCCACTTGTACCTCAGGCCCACCCAGGGGTTTTATCAACTGACCAGGCATTCTGTAATCACCATTAGAATGTGACTCTATCTGCTGTTTTCCAAGGTCAGGTACAGTAGCCTTGGGAATCTAGATTACCTGGGCTGGAAGCAATCCAGTATGAGAGATGAACATGTCAATCAATTACTAGTGTGGGTTTCAAGGAACCTCAGTGGAAGGCAAGCAGGACACAAGACAGAATTCTTCCACATACACAGTGGAGTATAGCAGGGAAGCAGCTGGGCGAGGATTCTTTCACCATTGTCTCTACTACTGGCTGTTCTTCAGCACAGTCATCGGTTCCTCTGGGGACTCCAGGACAAATACTTGTGAACCAAAGAGCTGGGGTGGAAGAACCTGCACACACTTTGCTATTTGCTGTCTGACTAAACCTCACAGTGGATCCCAACATAAGAGAGACACCTGTATTTATTTAAAATAAGGCTCCATTTGAGTAGAGGTTGAGTAAAGTTTAAGTCTCCAAGATCTTCCTGGGAACTGACGGCTGACTTAGCAAAGAGACATGTATGTGGATAACTGACATCTTGGTCGGTAAGTTAAGACATAATATTAGGTAAGTTTCATTCTGTTTGACAAGTTAAGACATGAATGTTAGACAAGGCATGACACAGTTGAAAACCCCAACTGTACTGGCTGGTTGTGTGTCAACTTGACACAGGCTGGAGTTATCACAGAAGGGAGCTGCAGTTGGGGAAGTGCCTCCATGAGATCCAGCTGTGGGGCATTTTCTCAATTGCCCCTTGTGGGTGGTGCCATCCCTGGGCTGGAAGTCTTGGGTTCTATAAGAGAGCAGGCTGAGCAAGCCAGGAGAAGCAAGCCAGTAAAGAACATCCTTCCATGGCCTCTGCATCAGCTCCTGCTTCCTGACCTGCTTGAGTTCCAGTCCTGACTTCCTTTGGTGATGAACAGCTATGTGGAAGTAAGCTGAATAAACCCTTTCCTCCCCAACTTGCTTCTTGGTCATGATGTTGTGCAGGAATAGAAACCCTGACTAAGACACCAACCAATGGGAGCAGACTAAGTGTACAACAAAGACATGTTCCTAAGGAAATTGCCTATCTCTAAATTCTGATTGGTGAAATAACTTGGCACAGATGATTGTGGATTTTAGGCTTAACAACTCTGTAGGATCTTAACTCAAGGTTCAGCTCCCGAGTCTAGACCTGATCCATCAGTCTTGAGATGTGGTATTTAATAAACCATCCCTATTTGACTGAGATTGGTGTTTGAGTGGCTTGTGCAGTGATTCCCAGACCCCAACAAAAATACTTAAACTTTCCCAGGACTAGGAAGGCAGATGTAGGCAGAACTATGTGAGTCCAAGGCCAGCCTGGTCTACAGAGTGAGTTCCAGGACAATCAAGACTACACAGAAGCCCTGTCTCAAAAAACTAAACCAAACCACACCAAACCAAGCCAAAAAACTTATGCTTACTTTGGTTTACTTAGTTTCCTTAATCATGTAGAATTTAGAAAAAAAGAAATCTGTAGATTCATATATAATTCCAATAAATAAGATTAAGTAGGCAGTAAAAATATGTATAATATATCCATAGATTATTAAGAGACTTCATAGTAAAACAAGAAAACAAAACAAAACTCTCATTCATCCCACAGGGTTCAATCGATGACTAAAATCTTGTCCTTACACTGATGGATCTTCTCTATAGAACAATGAATTAACAGACTACAGATTTTTGATGGATGTTTTCATTTTTTTTTAGATTTTTTATTTTTATTTATTTTATGTGTATGAGTACACTGTAGCTGTACAGATGGCCATGAGCTATCATGTGTGTGGCTGCTGTTGATCTCAGGACCTCTGGCGTAATTTACTGCATTTGTCTTCAGATGCACCAGAAGAGGGTTGCTGATCTCATTATGGGTGGTTGTGAGCCACTGTGTGGTTGCTGGGATCTGAACTCAGGACCTTCGGAAGAGCAGTCAGTGCTCTTACCTGCTGAGCCATCTCCCCAGCCCTGTTTTTCATATTTTTAAGTTAAACTTTAAAAAAAAAAAAAAAAAAAAAAACAACAGAAAGTACATCATAGCAGATTTTCCATAGCTGCCCTGAGGCATGACTGTCCCAGAAACTGGCAAATTTCCCCTGTGCTTTCTCAGTTTCATAGCAAAACCAGACTAATGCCCAGAAATGGGGCCTCACAGAGGCTGCCCAGAGTGGGGATCTGCTCAGTAGACGGTGCCAGTACAGGCTCAAACCACCATACTTTACTTCCTGGCTGGGAAGATGGAAGCCCCTCACCTCATGTAGGTGCCATGGTGCTACAAAAGTTTTGGGGCCAGGGTTGGCCTTGCCACACCATACATTTACTCTAGCCCTACTAGGTAGCCCCTGAGTTCAGGTATATTCTAAGATTGCAGGTCTTTGGGATGGATTCACCATCACTGAGTCATTCCAACTTCCAGTAGTCAGGGCTGGAAACACAGGCCTAGGAACACAGTATCAGGGCAGGGAGGGGGTGAGGTATCACTTTTCCTTCTAGGTGAGAAGGCCCCTTGTAAGGCTGGCAGGAAGGAGTGGCCATCCTGAGGTTTCAAAGTCCAGGATATGGAGGCTGTTGAGTGGGGTCTGTCAGATGGAAGGCATGCAGCCAAGCTCTCAGACACCTGTCCCACATCTAGACAACACTACAGCAGGAGGTTGGCTATGGGTAGATGTCATCTACCCACGACCCATGTGGAGATCACAGTAGCATATTTAATGTCACAGGACATCAGTGTGGATGACTCATAAATGGCATGCAACATCTTAGCCCCTGGGGGAGTCACTGCCTAGATGTGTGATGAACAGCCCTCTCTTGAGGTCCCAGATCCTCAGTGTCCCCACAAGAAATGATTCCTGTCACAAATGGGTTCAGTAAAGAGCTGATGCCGTAGAATAGACCCAGTCTTCAGTCTGGATGCTGTGTAATCACTGCCTGAGAGGCCAAAGGCACACCCCAGCGAGAAACCTGGTGCATTCTAATAAGGGTGTGATTGGACAGATCTGTATTCATGGCTATTACTCATTTTAATACAAATTTCTTTGCTTTTTGACTTTCTTTAATTTTTTTCATTGTCAACTCAGAATAGCTCAGTTGTTTAATCCAACAGAAACTGTCCAAGAGATAAGAATTTCCATGAAATACTCTTCATTTGTAGGAAGTTGGTAGGAACTGTGAATGCTTGCTTCCTTTTGTGATGTTGCCAGTGTGGTGAAGTTCTAGTTTGGCCAGGGTTGCACTAACACATAGCAAGCTGTTTTGTTGTATTTTCTCTTTTTTGGTGCTTCTTAAATTTTTTGTTTGTATTGATTTTTGTTTAAAAATTCAGAATTTGTGCCATTGAGCCATGTGTGACACACACTGAGACGTGTGTACATGCCATAGCACATATGTAAAGGTCAGAGGACAAGTTGGAGGAGTGGCTTCTCGCCTGTGTATTGACCTCAGGACATCACACTTGATTTTAAGTGTCCTTACTCACTAAGCAAACTAGCTGGTTCCTATCACAGTACTCCTTTCTGATTCACATACTTCAGTATGTTGGTTGTAGTAGCTCTATTTTCATTTTGAGATAAAAAATACGAAACACTCATTCTAGAGCCCCTCCCCTGCGTTACCATCCACTGAGCCTTAAAGAGAAGTTAAGTTAACCAAGGGTTTTGTAAACACAGTCAGTCTGCAGTCTCAACAGGCCTTAGATTTGTGATGCTTTGGACTCAGCACTCCATGTGGTGGAGACTAGACAACCACTCCTGCCTCTAAATTCAGGAGGGAAGTCAGCTGTTTGTGTCTGCCTTTTTTTCAAAAAGTAGTTTAGCTAAAGGTGTTTCAATTATGGCTTTTAAAAATCAACTTTTGGTGTCATTAATAGTTTATTATTCCCTATTATGTAGATCTCATCTCCAAT
>NW_022196909.1:70980496-70981563 GCF_008632895.1 Mastomys coucha | reverse complement strand
GCAATTCATTCTGCTATGAGATCAGACATCTATGGGTCCTGTAGACAAGTGCTTAACTCCCAGTCCAGTTAGGGACAAAATAGCCATGCATCACATAGACAGGTACCTAGCAACCTGAACTTTTTACCTAGCTAATTTCCTGGTCCTGAGAGCACCTGCACTCCCTAAAGACAAAGTAGCCCACTGCCCTCTGTGGAGAGCCAAGCCTTGAGAGCCAGCGGCCTAGTAAACAAAGCCCTTATTTGGCTAAGCCTGCTGCCATTGGTTGCTTCCGCATCTGGCGACCTATCTGCTTTTGCTACGTGGCCCATTGGGATTGGCTAAGCTTGGGGGTACTCAATAGCTGAGGGTGGGCCAGGAGGCGGAGCTTAAGTATGGCTCCAAAGAGGCAGGAGCAAAGAAGGCCAAAGTAGGAGAAGTAGGCAGGAGGAGCAGGAGGGAGAAGCATTGTTAAAAGGTTCCTGAAATAAACTGCAAAAGGAAGAGCTCGTGTTGTCGCGTCTTTCTTGCCGGACGAGGAGCACGTAACACTCCTCCCCTTCACCCCATTCTGCTTTTAAGAGTATATATAACCTGAGCGAGAAAAATTAAAAATTGGCAGCTTGATCAGACTCCTTGACTTGCTGGTCTTTCTTCGCATTCCCTGTCCCACTTTCTCTTTCAGGTGATCCCCCAGTCTCTGCTCAGTCGCCTTGTGAGAGCAGCGGTGCAATGTTCTGCATTGGGGTACTTCCTTCTTTAGGAGGAAGAACCTTTCTAAAGGACGGTAGTCTCTGGGATTGGGCTTCGAGTGTTAGTACCCTCATCACACTTGTGTATTCTGTTAGGTTGAAACTGAAAAGTCCCCGTATCATATAGTCCACCATCACCACCATTACAGACTCTATTCCTATATAATGATCAGTAAAATAGAAGCAATTTTTTTTTTTTTGGCAAGTCGTTTTTCTAGTCTGATATTTTATCTTTGTACTTTTGTCTTATTGATTTGTGTTTTTCTACGTGTAACATTTGTTATTGTGCTAAGCTTCACCCACATGTTAACTCATAACTTTGGCAGAGGGTATAAT
>NW_022196909.1:70958880-70979660 GCF_008632895.1 Mastomys coucha | reverse complement strand
TCTTTTGCCTATATTTATAGATGTGAACCATGTAAAACCCTGGTGTTCCCTTGAAGTCAGAAGAGAGCATTGGATTCTTCTGGCCAGAAATGGGGTTGGGAGCCTAAAAGTGAGGCCTGGGTTTAATCTACGTTCTTTGCAAAAACAAATGATCTTCATAGAGTCCTCTTTTTATAGCTTATTGTATTTTTGTTTGTGTTATTAATGTTTTATTTTTTTAAGGATCATTTTATCATTAATCTTTTTGAGAACTTTATCAGTCAGTGACTTATTAAAAGTGCAGTTTTTCATAGGAATACCATAGAAGCATTATAGTTTATACAGGGTCAGTTTTTTGATAGACAAGTACATTTCTGGAGTGAATGTTTACCTCTTTGGAGGAATTTTGAGTCTCTGTGTGCTTTTTGTCTTGTTTTGTATTTTTCTTTGGGACAGGGTCTTATGTCCCTTTGTCTTGAAGATCACTATATAGAACTGGTTGGCCCAGAAATTGGAGATTCACCTGCCTCTGCCTCCTGAGGTCTGAGATTAAAGGTGAGTGCCACCACACCCATCTTTTCCCTTTTTTTTTTGAGGTTAGTAATTTTGCTGATATATCCTCAGTTGTAGCTGTCCAGCAGCCACATGTATCAATTATCAATAGGAAATGTATTATAACCCTCAAATTTTCATGAAAACATTATATTACTAAGAAATATTTAAAGAAAAAACATTATATCATTTGGCCATAAGCCAAAGAAATAATTTTAAGAATTTCCTACATATTCTCAATACAACCAAACTCTGTTACATGCAAAAGAAATGATATCTGGCAGATGGATGCTTTTTATTTTGCAGAATTTGGAAAACAACAGTATGCCATGCTGATAACACATGCTCAGGGTTTCAGTAGGCAACTGCTTTAAGTTCTGAAAAGGCTGATGTAGCTGCTTGTATTCTAATGCTAATTGGGTCCCCCAAAAGAGTTTACATTAGAGGGTGTGCAGGTAGCTTCTGGGAACCTGCCCCCAGTTAATTATGATTCGTAAATAAGTGTGCCAGCAGCCAACTGGGGAGGAGAGACAGAAGTGGGATTTAGGATTCACAGACTGGGGACCTCGAGGACAAGAAGGGAGACACCATGCCAGGGAAGTATACAGGACAGAGAAACAGAGCCACCATGTAAAGGAGCCAAGAAAATGAGGCCCAGATGAGGCTCTCAACTGCGTGAAGAGCAGCCAAGATGGAACACAGAAAGTAGTAACTCTGAATCTTTCATGGGAGGTGGATTCTAGCAGCATGGAGAGTGGGAGCTGCCCAGCTATTGTGCTGCTTAAGGCTGTGTGTGTGTCTTTCTTTTTTAAAAGATATACTTATTTATTTTATATATATGATACACTGTCACTCTCTTCAGACACACTAGAAGAGGGCATCAGATCCCATTATATATGGTTGTGAGCCACCATATGGTTTCTGGGAATTAAACTCAGGAGCAGTCAGTTCTCTTAACCACTGGGCCACCTCTCTAGCCTGTGAGTGTATATCTTTCATTCAGGAATATAAACCACAGAGGCAGGTAGTAACCCCACTCAGGTATTTATTAAAATATATATTACTACAGATGGTGTTTAATGTCAAGAAAAAGCCCACTTTAAAATTAACCAGAGCCTTTCAGCCTGTGCCTTCTGCCAGGGCAGATGACCAGCTTATCTGCTCCTCTGAAGACACCACAGTCAGAAGGCCTCTCAACAGCTACATGCAGAGTGTCTTAGTCAGGGTTTTGCTGCTGTGAACAGACACCATGACCAAGGCAACTCTTATAAGGGCAGCATTTAATTGGAGCTAGCTTACAGGTTCAGTCTATCATTATCAAAGCAGGAACATGGTGGCATCCAAGCAGGCATGGTGCAGGAGAAGCTGAGAGTTCTACATCTTCATCTGAAGGCTGCTAGCAGAATACTCGCTTCCAGGCAGCAAGAATGAGAAACTTTTTTTTTTTTTTTTTGAATGAGATACTTATAACCAACACCCACAGCAGTGACACACCTACTCCAACAGGGCCACAGCTTCTAATCCTGCCGCTCCCTGGGCCAAGTATATATAAACCATCACACAGGACAACAGCTTGACTGCTCCTCTGAAGACCCCATAGTCTGAAGGCCTCACAGGAGGTCTGCTACAGACAAAGTACCAGGCCTCCCAGGAGACCTGCAGCAATTCAGGGAAGGCAGAATCCAGACAGAGACACCCAGACCAGCTAACACCAGTTATAACCAGATATCATATCTCATGAAGATAATAGAATCCCTTAAGGAGAATATAAATAACTCACTGAAAGAAATATAGGAAAGCACAAACAAACAGGTAAAGTAATTGAACAAAGCTGTCTAAGACCTAAAAGTGGAAGTAGAAACAATAAAGAAAACACAAAGGGAGGCTACCCCTGAAAGAGGTCCGGAATTACAGATGTAAGCATCGTCAACAAAATACAAGAGATAAAAGAGAATCTCAAGTGTAGAAGATGCCTTAGAAGATATTGACACAACTGTCAGAGAAAATTCAAAACATAAAAAACTACTACCCAAAACATCTAGGAAATCCAGGACACTATGAAAAGACCAAACTTAAGAGTAATAGAAATAAAGAGCGAAGACTTCCAGCTCAAAGGACCTGAAAACATCTTCAACAAAATCATAGAAGTAAACTTCCCCAACCTAAAGAATGAGATCACCAGAAATGTACAAGAAGCCTATAGAACAACAAATAGATTGGATCAGAAAACAAAATTCTCTTGTCACATACTAATCAAAACACTAAATGCACAGAACAACGAAAAATATTAAAAGCTGAAAGGGAAAAAGGCCAAGTAACATACAAATGTAGACCTATCAGAATTACACCAGGCTTCTCAACAGAGACTATGAAAGCCAGAAGAGCCTGGTCAGAGGTCATGGAGGACCTAAGGGAACCCAAATGCCAGCCCAGGCTACTATACCCAGCAAAACTCTCAATTATCATACATGGAGAAACCAAAATATTCCATGACAAACCAAACTTAAACAATTGTCTATTGGGCTGGAGAGATGGCTCAGTGGTTAAGAGCACCAACTGCTCTTTCAAAGGTCCTGTGTTCAAATCCCAGCAACCACATGGTGGCTCACAACCATCCTTAACGAGATCTGACACTCTCCTCTGGAGTGTCCAAAGACAGCAACAGTGTACTTACATATAATAAATAAATAAATCTTAAAAAAAAAAAAAACAATTATCTATCAACCAGTTGAGCCCTATAGAGGATTCTAGAAGGAAAAGCCCAACACAACCAGGGTATCTACACCTGAGAAAAAACAAGAGATTAATCATGTCACCACAAACCCAAAAGGAGAGAATCGAACACACATAATACCACCTCTAACAATAAACATGAGAGGAACTAACAATCATCTGTCTTGAATAGCTCTCAACATCAACGGATTCAATTCAATTCAATAAGATGGTATAAACTAACAGAGGGGATACACAAACAGAACCCAGCATTATGCTGCACACAAGAAACACACCTCAATGATGGAAACACACACTACCTTAGAGTAAAAGGCTGGAAAAAAATCTTCCAAGCGAATGGTACCAAGAAACAAGCAGGAGTTGCCATCCCAAGATGAAATCTCAGTTGCCACAGACCACCCCAGTCAGCTATGGGGGTCCCTGGAATGAGGGTCCTCGAAGGTAGGTGGGTGAGAATTTGGTGGTGGCAAACAGAAAGAAACACAGAGGCAATTTGAATCTGCGTGTATTCTGCAGCTCTCAAGCAGGGGTTAAAACATTAAAAGAACAAATATTACAACTCTTAGAAGATGTGTTCAATGAAGCAATCACAAATACCATCATTATCATTTGGCACAGTAAAGCACAAAAATCAAGCAAACATTACAACTCTGAAAAGTATTCAGTGAATCACAAACAACATGTGACATCATGATTAACAGAAATCGTCCAAATGTAACAACTCTGAAAGGATATATTCAGTGGGGGCCAGTGGCATATTTTCAAGAGCAGGTAAATAAATATTTATGGTCAATTATTGTTTAACATCTAATGCCTGTTTTTTTTTTTTTTTTTTTTATAAATCTTCAATGCATACATTTAAACTATTTTAATTCTTATTATTTAAGGCTTTTTTTTAACCATATACCAAAACCTACCTCCGATGACACGAGTAGCCATACGAAATTTTATTGTTGGGAAAGTTTGTATCTTTCATAATACTATTATATAATTTCATAAATGATTTATAAAGTAAAGCCTTGGTTTCCCCAGAGATAAGGTCATGTTCGTGACTCCATCTCAAGGGATGGTTTTTTACCCATTATTCTTGCTTAAGATCTTGGCCTAGGCTACCAGGAACATGTAAATAAGAAAAGGAATGAAAGAAAACAAAACAGATAGATTACCATGAGAACTACGGCTCAATATTTTCCTCTGGCCAAGAGTTCCATAACTGGATCCAGGAGATCTCCTTTTGAAGTCTACTGCCTTAGTCTGTGGAACTTGTCACACAGATTCTACTGGGGTTGGTGTGGCACTCAATTGTGAATATCTATTATCCAAATGCAAGGGAACCCACATTCCTAAAAGAAACTTTTATAAAGCTCAAAACACACATTGAACCTCACACAATAATAGTGGGAGAGTTCAACATCTCACTCTCACCAATGGACAGGTCATTGAGACAGAAAATAGAGACACAGTGAAACTAATAGAGGTTATGAACCAAATGAAATTAATAGACATCTACAAAACATTTCATCCTAAAACAAAAGAATACACCTTTTTCTCAGAACCTCATGGTACCTTCTCCAATATTGACCATGTAGTTTGTCACAAAACAAGCCTCAACAGATACAAGAAGACTGAATCCCATGTAGCATATCAGATCACCATGGCCTAAAAGCTGGTCTTCAATAACAACAAAAACAACAGAAAGCCCACATATCTATGGAAACTGAACAACTCTCTACTCAATGATAACTTGGTCAGGGAAGAAATAAAGAAAGAAATTAAAGACTTTGTAAAATTCAATGAA
The DNA here is from genome assembly GCF_008632895.1 of Mastomys coucha. Lineage (NCBI taxonomy): Eukaryota > Metazoa > Chordata > Mammalia > Rodentia > Muridae > Mastomys > Mastomys coucha. The sequence continues at coordinate 70,974,598 of NW_022196909.1, read as the reverse complement.
AAGGAAGACACAGCATACCCAAATTTATGGGGCACAATGAAAGCAGTGCGAAGAGGAAAATTTATAGCACTAAGTGCCTTCATAAAGAAATTGGGGAAATCCTACACTAGCAAGTTAACAGCACACCTGAAAGCACTAGAACAATGGCAGGAAATAGTCAAACTCAGGGCTGAAATCAACCAGTTAGAAACAAAGAGAACAATACAACCAAACAACAAAACCAAAAGCTGGTTCTTTGAGAAAGTCAACAAGATAGATCAACCCCTAGCCAAAATAACTCAAGGACACAGAGACAGTATCCAAATTGACAAAATCAGGAGTGAAAAGGGAAACAACACCAGAAACTGAGGAAACTCAAAAATTCATCAGATTCTACTACAAAAGCCTATACTCAACAAAACTGGAAAAATCTAGATGAAATGGGTGATATTCTTTCTTTCTTCCTTTTTTTTTACTGTGAACTTTTCATTTTTTATTTTCTTTCAGAAGACTGGATAAGGCACCTACACTCTAGAACCTCTATTTAACGTGAGAAGGGCACTTACTTATACATAACACAGGAGGAAAGGACATGATTGTCAAAAAGGGAACATGAATCCCCAAATAAATTATCTTACAAAAATATCACACTCGCTTTTCCACTTTTTTTTACTATTGGTAAAAACAAACAAAAATTCACATTAAAAATTATCTGTACGCTGGTATAACAAGACCACGATTTTTTTTACATAAGTAAGTCAAATAAATATTTTACAGAAATTTAAGTTTAAAAAAATAGGTCAAGTATTTATCCTTTATTTCTTTGGTCCACTAAAAGACCAGTTCTCAACCTGACATTACACTGACTTAACACTCCGCACAGCCCATGTACACGGTTGAGACAGGATGCACATGCGACCTGCTAACACTGCTGTGTTCTTCCAAAAGTGGCTTCACCTTGAGGAATGCAGACCTCTGCCATCTCTGTGTCACATGTCAGTAAAGAGGGAAAGATGGCTAACGCTGGCTGTCACAGATGTCTCAGACCCAGAGTATACTGAGCACAGGAGCAAAGCCAGCACACTCATGGGGTGGGAGTGGAGAGGAACAAACACCCAGGACTGGACTAGCACTGAGGAGTCTGGCTTTTTCTGTTGTTTACTTCTGGCCTTCAATCTTGATGAAGATTTACTAATGTGACATTTTCTGTTCTAACAGCCAACTTTAGGAAGAACAGTGGAAAAAAGTATGCACACTTTTAAAGCTACTTTGATATTTGTACTAAAAAGAAAACTGAGCTATGGTTTTGTCCACCCCGTTCAGCTTACTTCTTACTGAAATCTTACAAGGTGAACCCAGCAACACATTCCATTTCTGGTGGACAGAGAGGTAAGCTCACCTTTTCAAAGTGAGAGACAACTAAGCTGAGGACAGAAACAGAAAACCCTCACTCCAAAGCCAAGCCCTTCGAATGCTAAAATACCAGCACTTTCCATCCGGGGTAGAAAAAGGAGCATCCGAAGTAAAGAGAGCCTCAGGCCTGCTCAAGCAGCCAGTCAAACACCACCTCCCATTTACTGGAGCTGATGGTCACTCAGTGCTTGACGTTCCCACCTTCATGCCTGTTAGAAGTTCCTAGAGTCACAGCTTCGATGTCAAACGTGACAGTGGAGCCAGAGGTAACTGCAGGTAACTGGTCATTTCTTTTCCTGACAAAGACTGCACCATTTGTGTTGATGCACACAGCTTGGTGAAATGGGTGATTTTCTAGACAGATATCACATTCCAAAGTCAAGTCAAGAGCAGGTAAACAGTCTCATATACCCTAAGGAAACAGAAGTCATAAGAAGTCTCCCAACCAAAAAAGCCCAGGGCCAGATGGTTTTAGTGCAGAATTCTACCAGATTTTCAAAGAAGAGATAATACTAACACTCCTTAAACTATTCCACTAAATAGTAACAGACGGAACACTACCTAATCCATCCTATGAAGCCACACTTACACTGATACCTAAACTACACAAAAACCCAATAAAGAAAGAGAATTCATACCAATTTTGCTTATGAATATTGATGCAAAAATACTCAATAAAATTCTTGCAAACCAAATCCAAGAACAGATGAAAACCATCATCCATCATGATCAAGTAGGTTTCACCCCAGGGATGCAAGGATGGTTCCATATATGGAAATCAATCAATATAATCCATTATATAAACAAACTCAAAGAAAAAAGTCACATGATCATTTCATTAAGTGCTGAAAAGGCATTTGATGAAATACAGCACCCTTTCATGTTAAAAGTATTGGAAAGATCAAGAATTTCCATACCTAAACATTAAAAAAGCAATATACAGCAAACCAACAGTGAATATAAACTTAAATAGATGCCTGAAGCAATCCCACTAAAATCAGGGACAAGACAAGGCTGCTCACTCTCTTTGTATCTGTTCAGTATAGTACTCAAAGTTATAGCTAGAACAATAAGACAACAAAAGGAGATCAAGGTGATACAAATTGGAAAAGAAGTCAAGGTATCACTATTTGCAGATGATATGATTAAAATTTCTACCAGAGAACTTCTTCAGCTGATAAACAACCTCAGAAAAGTGGCAGAATATAAAATTACCTCAAGCAAATCAGTAGCCTTCCTTTATACAAATGATAAACAGGCTGAGAAAGAAAGCAGAGAAACAACACCCTTCACAATAGTCACAAATATTACGAAATACCTTGGTGTAACTCTAACCAAACAAATGAAAGATCTATCTGAGAAGAACTTCAAGTCTCTGAAGAAAGAAATTGAAGAAGACCTCAGAAGATGGAAAGATCTCCTATGCTCATGGATTGGTAGAATTAACATACTAAAAATGGCCATCTTAACAAAAGCAACTTACAGATTTAACATAATTCCCATTAAAATTTTAACACAACTCATCACAGACATGGAAAGAGCAATTTCATATGGAAAAACAAAACAAAACAAAACAAAAAACCCAGAATAGCCAAAATCATTCTCAACAATTAAAGGACTTCCCTGACCTCAAGCTGTGCTACAGAGAAATAGTGACTGCATGGTATTGGTACACAGACAGACAGGTTGATAGATGGAATAGAATCAAAGACCCAGAAATAAAACCACATACTTATGGACACTTGATCTTTGACAAAGAAGCCAAAAACATACAATGGACAAAAGAAAGCATCTCCAATAAATGGTGCTGATCTAAGTGGTTGTCTGCATGTAGAAAAATGAAAATAGATCCATATCTATCACTTTACATAAAGCTCAACTCCAAATGGATCAAGAACCTCAACATAAAACCAGATACACTGAATTGAATAGAAGAGAAAGTGGGAAAGAGCCTCAAACTCATTGGCACAGGGGTAAATTTCCTGAGCAGAACTCCAATGGCTCAATGGCTTAGGCTCTAAGATCAACAATTGATAAATGGGACCTCAAGAAACTGAAAAACTTCCGTAAGACAAAAGACACAGTCAAGAGGACAAATCAGCAGTCTACCGATTGGGAAAAAAATCTTCACTAACCCCACATCTGATAAAGGGCTAATATCCAAAAAATATAAAAAACTCAAGAAGTTAACTTCCAAAAAACCAAGTAAGCCAATTTTAAAATGGAGTACAGAGCTAAATAGAGAATTCACAACAGAAAATCCTCGAACAGCCAAGAAGCACTTAAAGAAATGTTCAAAGTCCTTAGTGACCAGGAAAATGCAAATCAAAACAACCCTGAGCCAATCAGAATGGCTAAGATCAAAAACTCAAGTGAAAGCACATGCTGGTGAGGATGTGGAGACAGGGGAGCACTCCTCCATTGTTGGGACTGCAAACTGATAACAACCACTCTGAAAATCAATCTGGAGGTTTCTCAGAAAATTGGAAGACCCAGCTATACCCAAAAGATGCTCTACAGTACAAAAGGACACCTGCTCCACTATGTTCATAGCAGCCTTATTTGTAATAGCCAGAAGCTTGGAAACTACCCAGATGTTTCTCAACTAAAGAATGGATACAGATGTGTTCATTTACACAATGAAATGGAATACTATCCAACTATTAACACGGACATCATGAATTTTGCAGGCAAATGGATAGAACTAGAAAATATCCCGAGTGAGGTAACACAGACCCAAAAACACATGCATGGTATGTACTCACTAATAAGTGGATATTAGCTAAAAAGTACAGAATACCTAGGATACAAACCACAGACTAGAAGAAGTTTAACAAGCAGAAAGGCCAAAGTGAGGATGCTTCAATCCACTTAGAAGGGGGGAAGAAAATAATCACGAGCTGCAGAGGGAGGGAGGGACATGGGTGGGAGTTGGGGGAAGAGGAAAAGGGGAACAGGATCAGGTATTGTGGAGGGACAGGAGAGAGGCCCAGGGGGCCAGCAGAATGAATGGAAATGTGCAGCCTCAAGGGGGTGGCAAGTGGGGGGACCCCTCTAGAAAGTACCACAGACCTGGGAGGTGAGAAACTCTCAAGACTCATGGGAGTGACTGTAGCCAAAATGCCTAAGAGTGAGTAAAGGGAACTAGAAGAGTCCACCTCCAGTAGATAGACAGGGCCTCAACTAGGGGATGGGATTACCAACCTATAGTCAGAATTGTGACCCAGGATTGTTCCCATCTAAAAGACCTTCAGGGACAAAAATAGAGACAAGACTGAAGGAAAGGCAGTCCAGTGACTGGCCTAACTTGGGATCCATCTCATGGGGATGGAGGGCACTAAAGCCTGACACTATTACTGATGTTACGATGTGCTTACAGACAGGAGTCTAGCATGTCTGTCCTCTGAGAGGTCCTACCAGCAAAGATACTTACACCCAACCATTGGACTGAAGTCAGGGTCCCCTGTGCTTTAATTAGAGGAAGGATGGAAGAAGCTGAAAAGGAGGGCAACCCTTGTAGGAAGACCAGCAGTTTCAACTAACCCAGAACCCTGGGAGCTCCCAGAAACCGAGTCACCAACTGGGCAACATACATGGGCTGGTCCCAGGCCCCCAGCACATATACAGCAGAGGACTGCCTGGGCTGGCCTCCGTGGAAGAAGATATGCCTAATCCTAGAGAGACTTGAGGCCTCAGGGCATGGGGAGCCCTTGTTTGTGTGTGTGTGTGAGGAGCATCCTCTAGGAGACAAGGAGGAGGAGGACCAGGATGAGGAATTGTGGGAGTGGGGACCAGGAGGAGGAGCAACGGCTGGATTTAAAATATACATATGTGTATATGTGTGTGTGTGTGTGTGTGTGTGTGTGTACATATAAATTTTTAAAAAAAATTAAAAATGATTAGGAGGTGAGGAGAATTAATTTCTTAGCCAAGCTGAGTGACATGGTTCCTCCTAAAGCCACGCAGATTCTGGACTATGAAAAATTTCATGTTAAATTGACACACATAATTCTGGGCTTCATGGCTTAAATCTAAAACATAGCTGCACACCCAAGCCAATCCAGTCAATCTGGGCAACAAAGTAGGGATTCAGTCCGAGGCTTCCTCATATGTTTGTTAGCTACAGACCTTAAGCCACAGATGCTGAGAGCACCTACTGGGATAAGGCATGCTATGAGAGAGTGGCCTAATGAGATAGGAATAGAAAAATTAATGGAAATTAAAGAATTTAATGCTTCGCAAGCAACTGGATTCTTGGAATGTGGGCTCTGTGGGAATTCTGAGGTAGCTTTATGTGGCATTCATCCATAAATCCTGAAAATAGGCTCATACAGAAAATAGAAGGGAATTTAATTAACGTTAAGTACATAGGAAAATATGTTAACTCAAGTTATATAAAGAGAAGAGGGATATAATTATATATCCACAGGTATTAAACTCTTTAGAAGGGAGGAATAAAAGAAAATTGTATTGTTTTAAGGAGAGAAGAAAGAAATAATGGTAATATATAGGAAAGTATGTTAATTGAAATTATATAAAGAGAAAGGGGATATAACTATATATCCACAGATATTAATCTCCTTAGAAGGAAGAAACAGCATCAGGTGAGGCAGGATCAGGCAGAGATCTGGAACAGCAGGTTATCCGAGCAGCCCCGAGGGTTGTCAGAGCTACATCTTGGTGTTTCATTCTGCAATATATGAATCTTATAACTGAATTTTTAGTTCTATAAAGATATTTGTACGGATCGTGCAAAGTTCACAGATCAATTGAGGATGAATTTCTGCTCCTTGTATGAGTACATGAAAGATAACTGTCTTTTTAATGAGTTAGTTTGATCCATAACCAATTCTAATACATCTTCATTCATGCCATATGAAGGCTAGCATGATGAAGTTTATAGATTCTGTCACCAACAAGATTAATTGACTATGGTTAGCTGAAGTTTTGGCTACAGATGTATATATATATATATATATATATATATATATATATATATATATATCTATATCTATATATCTATATATATATCTATCTTTTAAATCTTTATTCATTTTTTTTTATTTTCTTTATTTACATGTAAATTTCTCCATTCCCAGTTTCCCCTCCAAAAAACAAAGAAACAAACAAAAACAACCAAAACAAACAAACCCCTGTTGCCTCCCACTTCCCCATGCCTGCCACCCCGCCCTGGCTACAGATAATTTTATGTTTAAGCCAGTTTCAGGGCTGTTCCCCTGTGGAGGGATCAACAGTCCATATTACCTATTCTATTCGGTCTTTTGCCATTATATCTGATCCATATTCCTTTGGAAGAAGTCCTAAGCTCTTTCTCCTTTCCTGTTAACACAAATACAGAGCCTCTCTCCCAAAATAGCTTGTCCTTGGTCTGGCAACCAAAATGAATTGATTCAATCTAGCAGTCTCTTTTTCTTAGGGCCTGCTCTACTCTGATCTCTCTCTCAAAGGATCAGTAATGTCATTAATACTACCAAACTTATAACTACCTTCATTTTGGTAATTAAAACAACTCAAAACAATTAAAACAATTTTAAACAATTATTATTATTGGCTGAGATAGGATTTCTCTATTTCTGTGCCTCTGTTTCCTACATTTGAGATCAAAGACCTGGATTTCTTTATTCCTTCATGTATTCTTAAAAACATTTAAACAATCACTATTATTTCTCCTTTCTATCCTTAAAACAATTAGAGCAAATTTTCTTTATTTCTTCCTTCTAAAGAGATAGGTAAAGGGAAGGGGGTTGAAAATTAAAAAGGAGGGCTGGAGAGATGGCTCAGCAGTTAAGACTGCTCTTCCAGAGGTTCTGAGTTCACATCCCAGCAACCACATGGTGGCTCACAACCATCTGTAATGAGATCTGATGCCTTCTTCTGGTGTGTTGGAAGACAGCTACAGTATACTTATATACAATAAATAAATAAAATCTTTTTAAAAAATGAAAAGAAAACAGGAGGATAGAGTGATATTATAAGAAATTAAATATATGGAAATGATTATTAAATTTCCTCTTAAAGCATTTTATAGCCATAATCTTACACTGGTAGAAATATTTATATTGTGATGCAGAACTGAAATGATATTTTCTTACACTTGGTACAAAATTTATATATTGATACAGGTTTAAGGTTTTCATTGGTATAAATCTTTCTATATTGATACAAAATTGAAACTTAATTTTGTTACTCTTAGATAGGCATTGTGCCTATGCAATTCATTTAAGAATATAAGGCTTAGACCCAATCCTTTTAATAGCTGCTATTACAAACTGTATATGAAGGCTTTTTGTTTGTTTGTTTGTTTGTTTGTATTTTTGAGACAGGGTTTCTCTGTGTAGCCCTGGCTGTCCTGGAACTCACTCTGTAGACCAGGCTGGCCTTGAACTCAGAAATCCGCCTGCCTCTACCTCCCAAGTGCTGGGATTAAAGGCGTGTACCACCACAGCCTTGCTGTTTATGATGATTTAAGTAATGCAAGTTAATGGTCAGTAGTAAATTCATGGTAATATTAGATTCTAATTTAATTACAATAAAGTGTTTTCAAGATAACTCAAATAGTAAATAGCTAAGTTTAAAAATTCAGTTATATCATATAGATAATATAGTTATATTATAACATAATATAGTTAATTATAACATAATATAACTATAATATAGTAATATAATATAGTTATATTATACATAGATAATGGTCTTCAAAAGCATCAGAGATCCACAGAATATGGCATTTAAAATCATTTCATTATTAACAGAGCTTTTGACTAGGAGACATGTCTACTCCTAACAGTACCTGAATCTCACTTCAAAGATGATATTGAGCATCATTACAAACAGGTGGAGTTGCTCCAATTGTGGAAAGATAGCCACTGAGCAAGAAATGTCCTGATTTCATCTGCAGACAGAATGCTGTCCAGAAAGGACAAATGGATGCAGGATAGTTGACTGCCAAGCTCTGCCAAGACAGGGTAAGCTAGTCCTTCATAATTTCTGCTTCGCTTAAGGCCTGTCAGATGGTTCTGGGCCAGAAGGCTGAAGGCAGGTGCTCCAACATTATAAGGAATATTGGTGACTGTCCAGACATTCAGATATCTCTACAAATTGTATAAGTTTTGGAAACTATGTCTTTGTGCTTCCTACACTTCAGATAATATTTAATTCCTTCTCAGATCTCTGACAGCACTGAAGACTAATTATAGTCTCATAATTGAATTTAAGTTGTTAACATTAAGGAAGATATTCAAGATTTGAAAGGATGGTTTTCAGATGGTAATACAAGTTGAAATCAAACATGATTGAGGTACAGAATTATGAACTCTTTAAGTTAGGATAATTGTGTTCAATGTATATCTGAGAGAAAAGAGTCTTTTTAATTGGACAAAAGGGGGTACCACACATACTCGCCTACTCCAGTCACATCCAAAATATTGGGGATAAAATCCAGATTAAGGATAAGAGGCAATAAGGATCCAAAAGGAGTTCTGTGCCTCCTGGATATTCAGACAGTCCCTGGTATCTTCTAACTCAGACGTGTTCCAGATTAGTCTTTCCCATCATCAACACGGCCTAATATTTAGGCATAAAGGTACCCCAAGAAATGATTCATAAATGGCTAAGATTGGGCATTGTTTCCTGGCCAGCACAATGTTTCCAACCTATCCTAGTTTAATACCAAGCTGTCCTTAGCTTAGAATTTCTCTCAAGGAATCTGCCTTGTCAGACCTAGCAACAGAGGTCAAGCACATTCCTTAGGGCAATAGATAGTTCACAATAGTTAGAACTGTTTTACATACTAGAGAGTAATCGGAGGGCTTCCACTCAAAGACATTAGCTAGAAGTGTTAGGTCAGAACCTCTTAGTCATCGCGTCCAGCCGAACCAGAGAATTAGCATAGGAAGGTCAAATTAGCCCCAGCAGGGAGGGGCACCATTGCTCTTCACAACTGGATACGTGATCCAGTAAGATCACTGACCTTGATGTGTCACCTGCCTACGTGACTCTTGTCATCTGCCCTGCTTTCTGTATACCATATAAGCCTGCTTTTCACGTGGTGCGGAAGGACTCGACTCACATGTAGGAGGACTTGGACTCGCATGCAAGACTAGCACTATGGACTCGCAGAAGGACTCGCACTAGAACTTAGATGGGCTAGGACTCAGATTCATGCAGTCCGCAGTCCCCCGGGCCCAGAGCACCTGTTCAGAGGAGATAGCTACTGCTTTAGACCCAGTATGTTTTAGATGGCCTCAGATGTACCTTAACTGCCAAGCTACCAGATTTACCATCTCTCTTTTGCAATGACTGTAAAAGCATGATGCCATTTTTAAGAAATACATTCAGATCCTGTACTTCATGTGTCATCTCTGCCATCATTTCTTTGCCTACACCTTGTTGACCTGACTAGGACCCCGTTTCTCCTGCGGGTTGAGGGAGGCCCAGATCCCTGGCCTGCTGCAAGGGGGGGAAATGTAGCTGCTTGTATTCTAATGCTAATTGGGTCCCCAAAACAGTTTGCACGAGAAGATCTGCATGTAGCTTCTGGTAACCTGTCTCCAGTTAATTCTGATTGTTAAATAAAGATGTCAGCAGCAAATAACTGGAGAGTAAAGGCAGAAGTAGAATTTAAGATTCACGGGCTGGGAACTGCAAGGAGGAGAAAAAGGGAAACACCATGCCAGAGGAGTATGCAGGGCAGAGAAGCAGAGCCACCATGTAAGCTCTTGCCAAGATAATGAGGCCCAGAGGGAACATAGAAATTAGTAAGTAGTAACTCAGAATTATCACTGTGAGGTAGAGTCTAACAGCATGAAGGTTAAGCAGCTGCCCAGCTATTGTACTGCCTAAGGCATATTAAAATATAAAGGCTGTGTGTGTGTTTCATTCGGGAATATAAACCATTAAGGCAGGTAGTAAACCCACACCAGGATTTATTAAATATTATTACTACAGCCTGATTGTGTAATTATACACTTATTGGAAATAATAACAATTTCTTACAAATTAAAACTGATAATGCTCTTGAATACCTTTGCATATTAAAATATTGCCTTAGTGTTTTACTGCTATGACCAAAGCACCTCATATAAGGAATACATTTAATTGGGGCTGGCTTATAGGTTCAAAGGTTCAGTCCATTATTATCAAGGCAAGAGCATGGCAGTATCCAGGCAGGCATGGTGCAGGAGGAGCTAAAAGTTCTACATCTTGTTCCAAAGGCAAGCAGGAGAAGACTGGCTCCCAGGGACCTGGGATGAGGGTCTTAAAGCCCATGCCTACAATGACACACTTCCTTCAACAAGACCAAACCTACTCCCACAAGGCCACACCTCGTAATATTGCCACTCTGTGGTCCAAGCACATTCAAACCATCATAAATATAAAGCATATTGCTAGTATCCCACAGGATAAGCAGTTATAGGAAGCGCCAATTGTATCTTAACAGAGATACTTATTAAATGAAAAGGAAGAGTAAGAGTCCCAAGGGACAGACTAAATAATGCTTTCTTAGCTCTAGATTTCTTAATGTTGGTGAAAAAGGAAGAACAGCAGATGAGAGACACTGGTTATTGAAAAACTGAAGAACCAGACCAACCAATATACTATAAGGCTGTGTTGGATGAAAGGCTGGAGAATCTTAGAATTTAAAATGAGGGCATTTAATACAAATGTATGGTGTATAACCTTTACCTAAAAGGACATGGAGGGCCGCTGTAGCCAGCCAGAAATATAAAATAGCCGGTTCCAGGAACTGAGAGCCTCAGGGCTCTGGTTCCCGATACCTGCCCCTCCTGAATGATCCACTATGAGGGGGGAACTAAGAATGAAGTTCTAGTGGTTTATGAGACTCTCCACCCTGCAGACCGATAGATGAAGATTACATTCCTAGAATGAATGTGTTCCCCTCCCTAACTGAAAAATTTCAGAGGGTTCAGGTCCCTCTGAAATTTTCCACTGTTTATGTTCTGTAACCCTCTCTCCACCCCCAGCTTCCTTTAAATACCCGACACTTCTTGTGTTCGGTGTCGAGCTCTGGCCAGCATGGTCAGGAGATCGACCCTGGCGTCGAACTCTGGCCAGCAAGGTCATGAGATCGACCCGGTACCGGTATCCCCAGTAAACCTCATGTGATTGCAGCAAGTTCGGTTTATCGTGAGTCATTGGGTGGTCGCGTCCTCCCGAGGCTTGAGTAAGGATCTCCCCAGTTCCGGGGGTCTTTCATTGGACATTAGAATGGAGACCTGCAATAGTTTTAAGATGGGAGTGTGCTTATGCTTATGTATCTATAGGGAATGAAAAATATGGTTACCAATGGAGGTAAAGTCCTTTGGTGATGTGAGGGTCATTGAAATACAGCTTTATTACAATGAGACCCAGTGCCTAAAAATTAAATCACATTCTTGTTTCCCTTTTGTACCCCAACTCCTCCCAGAGACCACCTCTTCAATACCTACAATATCTTTTTTGTCATATTCCTTAAAATTCATAAAATGTTATAACAATAAAAATGAATACTATAAAAGTTGTTTGATATAAAACAACAGTCAATTTAACAGTGTTATGTAGGTGCTTATCTACAGCAATACTGAAAATACATATGTTTTTCTTAGTATAAATTTCAAATAACTCCAAACATATTAAATGTGTATTTCAAAATAATACATCACTACTAATATTTTCTCAAATGAACATAAATATATAAAGTCTTTTTGTTTGTTTGTTTTGTATTCAGTACAATTTAAAGTCTTGGCTCTTACTGTGGTACAGGCTCAAAATAAGAACAATTTTTAGACATTGGATTTCATTGTAATAAGGCTGTACTTCAATGACCCTCAAATCACTGAAGGATTTTACCTCCATCGTAGCTAAGCTGAGAGTTGACAGTTCTGCTGCACCAAGGAATGAATTGTAGGCATGATTTTTGGATACAGACTTCCTGCTATGGTTAAAGCTATTTGACTTGAGTGAGTGACTTTATTCTTAGTCCACAGAGAACAGCTTACATTCATTTAAGAAATGGTGTGTGTATTAAGATGGTCTATCCGTAAAGTCATTCACCAACTGTTTCAATGAACAATGATTCTGCTTGGAGGGTGGCACAGACATTAGGTGTGGTTAAGAATCTGGTTCATTGGCTGTAATAATTTGGAAAATCAATCATCTCAGAGAAAGAGTAACTTGTAAAGTCCTCTTCTTCAAACTTGATACAAGAGCTACAAATGTCAAGCAAAGCATTCAGTCTCACTCTTTGTTGTTCTCTTTCCTACAAGCCACTCCCAAGTTAATTGTCTGTTTCCCTTGGGTATATAAATACATTTGAAATATATAAGCTGTTATGAAACCATAGTATAGTGTAAAAACATGAAATATACAATACTACTAAGAAAGAGGCTGAGATAGAAGGAGCAAGATTTCAAGACCCTTATGTTGTACACAACAAGACACTGTCATAAACAAGCTGAAAGTATATATAGATTGTGCAATATTGGACCTATTTCTCCAATTACCAAATTAGAGAGACCATTGGATGACAATCAACAAATTTCTAATTCCTCATATTTTTGGATTTCAATCAATTAGGATATGTTGGTAATATTTTCATGTTAAGATATTAAGAAAAGGTAATTGTCACTTCCTGTTGTTTTTGTTGTAAGAGGTGGAATTAGATTTGTGTGGATTTGTTGAAAGATTACTTTCTTACTTCTTCTACGGTGTAGTTTTGCTCCTTATGTTGATGCTTTCCATGTATTATCCTTTGTAGGGCTGGATTTGTGTAAAGATATTGTATAAATTTTGTTTTGTCATGGAATATCTTGTTTTCTCCATCTATGGCAATTGAGAATTTTGCTGGGTATAATAGCCTGGGCTGGCATTTGTGTTCTTCTAGGGTCTGTATGACATCTTCCCAGGATCTTCTAGCTTTCATAGTCTCTGGTGAGAAGTCTGGTGTAATTCTGATAGGCCTGCCTTTATATGTTACTTGACCTTTTTCCCTTACTGCTTTTAAAATTCTATGTTTAGTGCATTTGGTGTTTTTATTATTATGTGATGTGAGGAATTTCTTTTCTGGTCTAGTCTATTTGGAGTTCTGTAGGCTTCTTGTATGTTCATGGGCATCTCTTTCTTTAGGTTAGGGAAGTTTTATTCTATAATTTTGTTGAAGATATTTACTGGCCCATTACATTGGGAGTTTTCACTCTCTTCCATACCTATTATCCTTAGGTTTGGTCTTCTCATTGCATCCTGGATTTCCTGGATGTCTTGGGTTAGGAGCTTTTTGCTTTTTGCATTTTCTTTGACTGCTGTGTCAATGTTTTCTATGGTGTCTTCTGCCCCTGAGATTCTCTCTTCTATCTCTTGTATTCTATTGGTGACTCCTGATTTCTTTCCTAGGTTTTCTATCTCCAGGGTTGTCTCTCTTTCTGATTTCTTTATTGTTTCTATTTCCATTTTTAGATTCTGGATGCTTTTGCTTACTTTCTTCACCTGTTTGATTGTGTTTTCCTGTAGTCCTTTAAGGGATTTTTGTGTTTCCTCTTTAAGAGCTTCTAGCTGTTTACCTTTGTCCTCCTGTATTTCTTTGAGGATGCTATTTATGTCTTTCTTAAGGTCCTGTATCATCACCATGATAAGTGACTTTAGATCTGAATCTTGCATTTCCGGTGTGATGGTGTGTGTCCAGGACTTGCTATGGTGGGAGAATTGGGTTCTCATGATGCCAAGTAACCTTAGTTTGTGTTATTTATTTTCTTACGCTTGCCCCCTGCCATCTGGTTATCTAGTGCTACCTGCCCTTGCTAAATCTGACTGGAGTCAGTCCTTCCTGTGATCCTGCTTAGTCAGGCAGTCTCTGACCCTGTGATTCTGGGATCCTGTGAGTCTGAGCTTGTTAGAGCACCTGGGAGTGCAGCAGCTCCTTCTGGGTGTTGTGGGACAGGCTGTGGAGCTTGTACCCAAGGTCCACTAAGGACACCAGCCCAGAGAGACTGGAAGGAACCTGAGCCACTCTGCTGGTGGAATTCCTGTGTGCCTGGTCCTGCAGGTCGCAGTTACTCCCAGTGTTGGGACAGATGTTGGGTCCTCTTCATCTCTGGTCCTGAGAGTGTCAGAGTGCCTGGGAGTGGAACTTCCTCTGGGTGTTGTGGGACTGTCTGCAGAGCCTGTGCCCAAAGTCCACTCAGGACACCAGCCCAGAGAGACTGGAAGGATCCTGAGCCACTCTGCTGGTGGAGTTCCTGTGTGCCTAGTCCCACAGGTCTCAGTTACTCCTGGTGTTGGAACAGATGTTGAGTCCTCCTCACCTCTGATCCTGAGAGTGTCAAAGCACCTGAGAGTGGAGCTTCCTCTGGGTGTTGTGGAACTGGCTCTATTCATATCCTTTCTTACCATAAAATATCATTAATAAATATTTAATACTATGCATAACTGAGGATCCTATATCTAATGTTGAATACTAAATTGTTTCAAAACATACAAAATATTCTTTGGGAATTAAACATAGTAAAAGAGCATAAAATATTAAAAATGAATCATTAAGAAACATATTCAGCCAGGCAGTGGTGGCACAAGCCTTTAATCCCAGCACATGGGAGGTAGAGGCAGATGGATTTCTGAGTTCGAGGCCAGCCTGGTCTACAGAGTGAGTTCCAGGACAGCCAGGGCTACACAGAGAAACCCTGTCTCAAAAAAACCAAAAAATTAAATTAAATTAAATTAAATTAAATTAAATTAAATTAAACAGTTAACTCTTATAGAACAAAGACTACAAGAAGCATATGTGGATCAAATTGATCCTAAGCTTGGTTGTATTCTGGTCATTTTACCTTCAACTCATTCTCCTACTGGGCTCATTATGCAAAGGGGAGATAGTATTATTGAATGGATTTTCTCAGCTCATAAACAGTAAAAAATTGAAGATATAATAGGAAAAACTTCTGAAACATGCTTAATTCAAAAGAATGGATTCTATACTATGAGAAAAATAAAAAGAAAAGAAAAATAAAGGAAGGGGAGAAGAGTAGTACAGATTCCTCACAGCACTTTTTCCTCTAAAATGTAGACTTTTTTCTTTTTTTAATTTGGGCAAGAAAGGACTCACTGCTGCAGAACATTTTAAGGCCCATCTTTGAAAATTTTGTCACAGTCTTTTTGAGAGATGTCAGGTCAATGAAAGAGCCCAGGTCCAGAAAGTCACTGGAGCCAAGGCTATGTTTGTATTTTTCCTCAGGGCACTAAAAAGCCTTTGTAGATACTTAAAAGGCTGACTCTACCTATGGAAGATGGATGAAGAGCTTCCAAAGTGTCTACAGAG
>NW_022196909.1:70957818-70958869 GCF_008632895.1 Mastomys coucha | reverse complement strand
CCTTCTTTCTTTTCTTTTCTTTTCTTTTCTGCTCTTTAGCAACTCATAGTACAGTTAGTTGTTTAATGCAACAGAAATGCCCGGGGGATATTTTCCATATAAAACTCTTCATTTGTTCCTGTTTTAGGAAGCTGTACAGAGATAACTTGGTAACTTGGTAGGAAGTTAGTGGTAAACACTTTGCTTCCTATTGTCATTCTGGCAGTGTGGTGAAGGAGTTCTATTTTGGACAATGGTTGGACATAGCTAGGTATTTTGCTGGATTTTTTTTTTTTGGGGGGGTATCTTTCTGTTTTTTTTTTTTTTTAAATTTTGTTTTCATTTTTCTTTATAAAAGTTCAGAATTTAGGCTATTGAGATGTGTGAGGACATATGCCATGAAGGTTAGCAGACAAGTTGAAGGAGTGGCTTTTGTCCTGAGTATAGACCTCAGGGCTTCAGGCTCGGTTGCAAGTGCCTTTACTCTTTCAGCCGACTAGTTGTCTCCTCTCGAGCCACACCCTTTGATCCATCTACTTCAGTATATTGGTTTTAGTTGATCTGTTTTCATTTTGGTGGTAGAGAATACTGGGTGTTCATTTTAGACTCCCTTCCTTGCTTGGGCAGCATCTGTCCACTGAACTTTAAATAAAAAGTTATTTTATGGCAGATTCTGATTAAGTTCCTCAAGTTTTTATGTCAACTTAATCCGTAGCCATATAAGACCTTAAACATGTAATGTTCCTGCCTCAACCTTCCAAGTGATGGGATTTCAGAACTGCACCATCACTCTCAGCTTGAAATTCATGTGGGAAAATAACAATTTGTCTTTAAAAAAAAAAAGATAATATAGGTTAAGGTGTATCACTTATGGTTTTTAAAATAAACTTTTGGTGTCATTAATATTTTCTTCTCTATAATGTAAATTTAATCTCTAATTTCTTTCTTTCTTGGCCCTATCTTTTCATCCAGTAATCCTTTTGTTTTCATTTTCATTTGTGATTTATTTATTTTGAGGTTAGAAGTCAGCCTTTTGGGAGCCATGCCAATCCAATTATTTTCTCAGAGGCAC
>NW_022196909.1:70943989-70957807 GCF_008632895.1 Mastomys coucha | reverse complement strand
ACGGCAAGCCAAATGTCATCGCCATTTTGTAATGGCGATGTGCTTATGAAGTGGCTTCCTACACCATGCAATCTCTCTTCAACATTTTGTAAGGCTTTTCTGGCATCTTCAGTTAACAATCTGGGAGAATCAAGGGCAGAACCCCCTACCAAAATATTATACAAAGTCTTCAATTCATAATTGGGCAATTTTAAATAACAACGTACCCAATTAATATCCCCTAACAACTTTTGAAAATCATTCAATGTTCTCAACGTATCCTTTCTTAATTCTACCTTTTGAGGAATAATCTGCCTACTTTAAACCTTAGCACCCAAATAATTAACAACTTCATTTTTCTGAACTCTCGGGGGCTACAAATCATCCTCTTTTCTTTAATAATTTTATTAACTCTATGTAAGCCCTATTTAAGTTCTCCTCAGATTTGGCAATTAGCAAGATGTCATCCATGTAAAGAACGTATCTCACACCTGGACATTGCTGTCTTAATGGGGCAAGAGCCTTACCCACAAATAGTTGACACATGGTGGGACTATCGGCCATTCCTTGAGGTAAAAACTACCCACTCATACCATTGATCTGGCTCCTCATGATTACAAGAAGGAACCGTAAAGGCAAATCTTTCACTATCTTGTTGACATAATGGAATGGAGAAAAAACAATCCTTAATATCAATTATGGGCCAGGAGGCTGGCAAGGATGACAAAAGCGATAGCCCTCATTGGACAGGGCCCATAATTTGCATTTGTTGGTTAATGGCTCTCAAATCATGCAATAGGCGCCATTTTCCTGACTTCTTTTTAATAACAAATATGGGAGTATTCCAAGGGGAGACTGAAGGTTTAATATGCTTCAGGGACAACTGCTCGGCCACGAGGGTTTGTGCAGCAATCAACTTTTCAGAGGAGAGTGGCCACTAAGGAACCCACACTGGCTCCTCTGTTTTTCAAGTAATAGGAATACCTCCCTCAGTGGCCCCTAGGAAAAACCCAACCCCTGTCTAGGCTGTCATTGACTTGTTGGAATAGGACTCTTACGCCCTTGGAGGTACTTCCCTAACCCACAGCCGGGAAACTACCCCATATCTTGTATCATTCTTTGGGTGGTGTCAGAATATTCATTACTCAACCTAAACCCCATATCTTTCAACGTATCTCTTCCCCATAAGGAAATTGGTAACTCTAACACATAGAATTGCATAACTCCGGAATGTCCCTCTTTATCTTGCCACTTCAGCTATCTTGCACTCATATCCGGAGCCTTAGCATAACCGAGGCCTTGTAAGGTCTGAGAGGAAGCCTGTACCGGCCAACCGGTTGTCCAATCCTTTTTTGCAATAATGCTTCTATCAGCTCCCATATCTAATAGGCCTTGGATAGCTTTTCCTTCTACCTTTAATTCAAGAACTGGCCTTTGATCTAAATCCAGAGACAAGAATGTCAAATCTGTTCCTGTTGAGCCAAACCCTCTCTCCCCTCTCTCTTGTGGCTTGGCCACAAATTTGGCATGCAGACTAGGAAGGATGACTAGCTGGGCAATTCTATCTCCTGGAGAAATGGCTGCACTCCCTCTAGGGGATGCTACCATAATCTTAATCACTCCTGTATAATCTGGATCAATCACACCTGGATGGACTATCAATCCTCTCAGGGCGGAAGATGACCTGACAAGGAGCAAACCTGCAGTCCCTGGCTCTAGGGGTCCTTTAAAGTCTGTCTCAATTAACTGGACCCCCATCTGGGGAGTCAGTACAAGTCTGGTGATGGAGCGGAGGTCCAATCCCGCCGAGCCTGCAGTGGCTCTCCGCGGTCCCTCGGATGACGAAGGGTCGGCCACCTCTCCTGTGCTTGCTCTATATCCTGATTCTCTACTGCCCCATATATTTGTGGGCCCTGGGGACGTGGGCCCCTCTGCCCATTTTTTGAACGAGCTCCACCATAGCCTTGAGTTAAATGTTGTCCATTAATATCCTTTACTGACTTACACTCATTTGCCCAATGGTTCCCCTTTTTACATCTAGGGCAAAGTCCAGGCTGTTTTGGGCATTGGCTAGTTTCTGCGTACATCCGCACTTCCTCTTTCTGGACATTGCCTTTTTAGATGTCCTAACTTGCCACATTGAAAGCAAGCTCCTGAATTTCCTCTTTTATTCTGAGTAAGCTGCACAATGCTGCTGCTAGGCCCGCATTGGTCAATGGACCCCCAACTCTCTACAAACTTTCATCCAGGCTTCCAACCCTCTGTTTTTGTAGGGAGTGATAGCGGCCCTGCACTCTTTAGTACACTGCTCGTAAAACAGCTGCTTAATCAGAGGCATAGCAGTATCAGGATCACCAAAGATTCTGCCTGCAGCCTCTACCAATCTAGCTACAAAGTCTGAAAAGGGTTCCATGGGTCCCTGTAAGATCTTAGTAAGATTATCACTTACCTCCCCTTTATTTGGTAAAGACTTCCAAGCTTTTATGGCAATCTGGTTAACTTGCTCAAACACCTGCGTTGGATATTCTGTCTGTTGATTGGCAAACTTGCCCTGCCCTAATAACATATCTCTGTCCCAGGCAGGATTGCTGACTGCATGATTTGCAGCAGCTTGCTCACTAGCATACTCAATCAAAAATGCCTTCCAATCCAAATACTGCCCTGGGCTCAGACAAGCGCGAGCCAAACCACTCAAGTCACTTGGTGTCATACAGTGTCTACTAAGAGCCTCCACCAGAGCTAAAGTAAAAGAGGCAGTAATGCAATAAGTACGAACAGATTCAGCCAAGGATTTAATTACTTTAAAATCAAGTGGTTCCTCATATCTGTTTCCTTGAGCATCTTGAAAAACTGGGCAGGTGAGCTGGAACTCTGACCTCACCACTCGCCAAACCTCTGGGCAAAAGGAACAACCTAATCCTCCACTGTTAACTGGATTATATGGAGGGGGCGCTGATGGCATGCAGCCTGGAGGGCCTGTATCAGTCTCCGGCCCCCTTTTCTTCCACTTCTCCCTAAGGGAGCTTTTCTCTATCCTCTCAATTAGATCTTGTAATTTCTCATCTGTATCAGACCAATCTGTGTCTGAGTTCCCCTTTCCTGATTTCACTGACCGCTCCTCTTTCAGTTGTTCCAGGGCTGTCTGCCTTTCCTCAACTGCCTTACAACATTTCTGATCTTCCAGGCAGCTCCTGACAAGTTTCCACACAGGCCTTACCCCTGCTTTCAAAATACCCTGGTCCCAGGAGAGATCTAGATCCTTCCCTAGCTTATCCCAGCATGAAAAAGTGAGATTCCCAGACACCGTGAACCAAGGGGCAGCAGTGTCACATTCACTAAGGAACCTTTCCAGTGTACTTTTCTTAATTTCAAAATTTTTTGACAGTAACAGCTCTTGGAGAGCCAGAAAGATTGGGTGCAGTTCCAAAGCGCCCATGGTTACTTTTGTTACCCTTTTATTTGTTACTTTTCTTTTACTTTCAGTTATAGCCTCTACTTCCGAGGTCCTTATTGCTCCAACCCAGAGACCTTATTGCCTCTTCACCGAGGTCCTTATTGTCCCAACTTACCTTGGAAACTTACCAGCCAGCTGCCCTGACCGCAAAAGGTTCTGAGTCTCAAGAGGTTTCCCCATACGGGCCACCAACTGTTATGTCCTCCTTGTCCAGCAAGAAAGACGGGACCCAAACTCTCCCTTTTAGCAGTTTATTCAGGAACCTTTTAACAATGTTTCCCCTCCTGCTTCTCCGGCTTCTTCTCCCTGCTTCTTCTCCCTTCTGGCTTCTGCCGCTCCTGCCTCTCTGGAGCCCTTACTTAAACTCCACCTTCCGGCCCACCCTCAGCCGTTGAGTACTCCCAAGCTTAGCCAATACCAATGGGCCACGTGGCAAAAGCGAATAGGTCACCAGATGCGGAAGCAACCAATGGCAGCAAGCTTAGCCAAATGAGGGCTTGCTTATGAGACTGCTCACTCTTGGAACAGCTCTCCACAATATATGTTTTGTGACTGATTATATGGTCAGTTTTGGAGAAGGTACCATGAGGTGCTGAGAAGAAAGTATATTCTTTTGTTTAAAATGAAATATTCTATAAATATCTGTTAGATCCATTTGCCCCATAACTTCTGTTAGTTTCACTGTGTCTCTGTTTAGTTTCTGTTTCCATGATGTGTCCATTGCAGAGAGTGGGATGTTGAAGTCTCCCACTATTATTGTGTGGGGTATGTGTGCTTTGAGCTGTAGCAAAGTTTCTTTTATGAATGTGGGTGCCCTTGCATTTGGAGCATAGATGTTCAGACTTGAGAGTTCATCTTGTTAGATTTTTCCTTTGATGAGTATGAAGTGTCCTTCCTTACCTTTTTTGGTAATTTTTGGTTGAAAGTTGATTTATTTTATATTAAAATGGCTACTCCAGCTGGTTTCTTGGGACATTTGCTTGGAAAACTGTTTTCAAACTTTTTATTCTGAAACAGTGTCTGCCTTTGTCATTAAGTTGTGTTTCCTATATGCAGTGAAATGTTGGGTCCTGTTTACCTATCCAGTCTGTTAGTCTTTTTTATATTTATTGGGGACTTGGGTCCATTGATATTAAGAGATGTGGAGAGCTGTTCCAAAAGCGAGCGGTCTCATAAGCAAGCCCTCATTTGGCTAAGCTTGCTGCCATGGTTGCTTCTGCATCTGGTGACCTATTCGCTTTTGCCACGTGGCCCATTGGGATTGGTTAATCTTGGGAGTACTCAACGGCTCCCCAGAGGCAGGAAGGCAGAGCTTAACTAACGGCTCCCCAGAGACAGGAGCAGCAGAAGGCAGAAGGCAGGAGAAGCAGGCAGGAGAAGTAGCAGTAGAAGCAGGAGGAGAAACACTGTTAATAAAGGTTCCTGAAATGAACTGCTAAAGGAAGAGTTTTTGGGTCATGTCTTTCTTGCTGGACGAAGAGGACACAACAGTTGGTGGCCTGCGTATGGGAAAAAAGGAAACCTCTTGAGACTCAGAATCTTTTGCAGTCAGGGCAGCTGGCTTGGTAAGTTCCCAGGTAAGTGGGACAATAAGGTCCTCGGTGAAGAGGCAATAAGGTTTCTGGGATTGGAGCGATAAGGTCCTCGGTGAATAGGCAATAAGGTCTCCAGGTTGGAGCAATAAAGACCTTGGAAGAAGAGGCTATAAAGAATAGTGAACTGAAAGTAAAAGAAAAGTAACAAAAAAAGGGTAACAAACCACGGGTGCTTCGTATTCAATTTTTCTGGCTCTCCAAGAGCTGTTATTGTCAAACTCAATTTTTCTGCCTCTTCAAGAGCTGTTCAGACCTGTGTGGAAGCTCGTTAGGAGCTGTTTGGAAGATCAGCGCTGTTGTAAGGCCGTGGAAGAACTGCCTTCAGCATGCAGCCCTATGCGGGGGTGGGGGAATTCAGCTTGGGAGATACTAGCCACTTGTTTCTGGTTAATGTTAACCCTGGCAGCAACTTGGTATTCCTGGGAAGCCCAAGACCTTAGGGAACTAAAGAAAGCAGTGGCAGAGGATGGCCCTCATTCACCCTAGGTAGAGACCATCCTTGAGGGCTTTGCCCACCAGGCCCTCACCCTGAGAGATTGGAAGGAAATTGTCAAGGCTGTGTTCCCCTCACCCATTTTCCTTAAATGGATGGGCTTTTATCAAGAAGAGTGTGAAGTGCAGGGAGATCAGAACCAACATTGTATCTTTAAGGGAAGAAATGTTTCAATTCGACTGTTTAGAACAAATCCTCAGTCTATGGTTAATTTTACCTGGCTACAGAGAAACAATGAGCATATAGCCCTGGCCCTCGAAGAATTCTTGGGTGAGATTAACTGTCATTTTGGTCCCCATAGATGGATTAGCTCATTTTCTAGGTTAGAGTGGATGCCTCCCAGACTCTTTTTATATAAGATAGAGGGTTCAGCCCAATTTAAAGAGTTCTTTGCTGTAGTGAACTTATTTCCCAGTTTGCCTAAAGCCCATATTAGGCTAGATTCTAATCCAATATCACCTTTGATGATTGAAGCATGTACCCTCCTTACACAAAGACAAAACCCTATTTATATTCAACATCTCAGAGGTCACCAAAATCTCCTAGGTTTTTTGTCAAAGGGAAATGGCCTGGCTGACCGGGCCACATCTGCACTTCGATCCAACCATTTATGGCAGATAGATGTTACTCATCATTCTTCTTTTAGAAAGCTTAAATATGTTTTTGTATCTGTTGATACCTTTTCCCATGCCTGCTGGGCTAAATGGATCAGGTGGAGAGACCCACTGACCAGAGCTTGGAGAGGGCCAGACCCGCTCTTGACAGCTAGAAGAGGGTTTGGCTGTGTTTTCCCCCAAACCTTAACTTTTTAAATTTGGATGTAGATGGCCTTTCTGCTGTGGTTCGTCATCAGTGCAGCAGAGGTTCCTTGAAGGGATTTGTGAAGTGGAAGGATATTCTGACAGGTTCATGGCATGGCCCAGATCCGGTATTGACATGGGCGAGAGGCTCTGTTTGTGTATTTCCACAAGACCGCCGAGATCCCATTTGGGTCCCCGAGCGATTGACGTGGAAGTGTGCCACGCAGAATGGAGAGATCGTGCCTGAGAGCCCTGTGCACCCTTCTTCTTCTGTTCCTGATAGAGAGCCAAGCAGAGCTGAGACGGAGGATTCTGTCGGTGTTTCCAAGACCAATGCCGATACGACATAATGCTCGAGTGTTTCCTCGCTTTTTAAGTACCAATAGAAGTTTAGATGTTCCATTTTTGCCTTTAGATTGGTTGGTCTTCTATTGCTGGTCTGCCTTGTGGGCCTGTGGTACATATGCAGGATCAGGTCCACTCAGAGAAGGAATGCAGCCATGATTGTGCAAGAATTTATGGCCATCGAGGCAGGACAGTCTCCCCAGGCATGGCTGGCAGTCATGCAAAAATGATCATCACGTTCAGGCTGTAAGGCGAAGCACTGCACTCTGGGTCAGCTTCTAGCGGCCCCGAGAAGAGCACGTGTGATTGCATGTGGGTTGGTACCCCAGAACCCGCCTCTGAGAAAAAGGTATTGGATGGGTCTGGTACTCTTTGGGTGGATGACACCTGAGTGAGGATCAGTACAATGTCCCTATTTCCAGCATCAGAGATCAGACCTCTACTCTTGCCTGTTTCATTTAAAAACTAAAAGGGGGAACTGTGGAGAGCCGTTCCAAGAGCAAGTGGTCTCATAAGCAAGCCCTCATTTGGCTAAGCTTGCTGCCATTGGTTGCTTCCGCATCTGGTGACCTATCCCCTTTTGCCACGTGGCCCATTGGGATTGTCTAAGCTTGGGAGTACTCAAGGGCTCCCCAGAGGCAGGAAGGCGGAGCTTAAGTAACGGCTCCAGAGAGGCAGGAGCCCTAGAAGGCAGAAGGCAGGCGAAGCAGGCAGGAGAAGTAGCAGTAGAAGCAGGAGGAGAAACACTGTTAATAAAGGTTCCTGAAATATCTGCTAAAAGAGTTCAGGTCGCGTCTTTCTTGCTGGACGAGGCAGATGTGACAAAGAGATATTAAGGAAAAGTGATTGTTGCTTCCTGTTGTTTTTGTTGTTAGAGGTGGAATTATGTTTCTGTGTCTACTTTGTTTTTGTTTTTGTTTTTGTCAATGACTTTTTATTTATGATTATAAGTCACCACTACATATGCATATAATTCGTTTTAAAGCTGCCAACTCATTAAAAACAACAAAGATACTACAAGGTGACCACCATCATTGTATTTGCAAAGAAAGTCTAAGGTTTGATAGGATAAAGTATTTCATAATTATTTCTTTTTTTGATTACTTTCCTTTTTTAATTTTTATTAGATATTTTCTTTATTTACATGTAAATTTCTCCTTTCCCAGTTTCCCCTCCAAAAAACAAAGAAACAAACAAAAACAACAAAAACAAACCCCTGTTGCCTCCCCCCTCCCCATACCTGCCACCCCACCCTCTCCCACTTATTGGCCCTGGCATTCCCCTACAATGGGGCACAGAACCTTCACCGGGCCGAGGTTCTCTCCTCCAATTGATGAACGAATTTGCAATCCTCTACTATACACATGCTTCCAGAACAATCAGACCCCTCCATGTGCAGTCCTTGGTTGGTAGTTGAGACCCTGGGAGCTCTGAGGGTACTAGTTAGTTCATATTGTGGTTTGTCCTAAGGTTTTTGGTTTTTAAAGAGAAGATTATTTTCTTGCTTTTTCTTCATTGTAGCTTCCCACCTTGTGTTGGAATTTTCCATCTATTATCTTTTGTAGGGCTGGATTCATGGAAAGATATTGTGTACATTTGTTTCTGCCATGGAATATCTTGTTTTCTCCATCTATGTTATTTGAGAGTTTTGCTGGGTATAGTAGCCTGGGCTGGTATCTGTGTTCTCTTAGGGTCTGTATGATATCTACCCAGGATCTTCTCACTTTTACAGCCTCTGTTGGGAAGCCTGGTGTAATTCTGATAAGTCGGCCTTTATATGTTACTTGACCTTTGTCTCTTACTGCATTTTATATTCTTTCTTTCTTTTGTGCATTTGGTGTTTTTATTACTATATGACAGGAGGAATTTCTTTTCTGGTCCCATCTGTTTAGACCTCTGTAGGCTTCTTGTATGTTTTTCTTTAGGTTAGGGAAGTTTTCTTCTATAATTTTGTTGAAGATATTTACTGGCCCTTTAAGTTGGAAATCTTCACTTCCTTCTATACCTATTGTCTCAGTCAGGGTTTCTATTCCTGCACAAACTTCATGACCAAAAAGCAAATTGGGGAGGAAAGGGTTTGTTTAGCTTCCTTCCACATTGCTGTTGATCACCAGAGGTAGGCAGGACTAGAACTCAAGCAGGTCAGGAAGCAGGAGCTGATGCAGAGGCCATGGAGAGATGTTTCTTACTGGCTTACTTTCCCTGGCTTGCTCAGCCTGCTCCCTTATAAAACCCAAGACTTCCAGCCCAAGGATGGCATCACCCACAAGGGGCCCTACCCCCTTGATCACTAATTGACAAAATACCCCACAGCTCGATCTCATGGAGGCACTTCCCCAACTGAAGCTCCTTTCTCTGTGATAACTCCAGCCTGTGTCAAGTTGGTACACAAAACCAGCCAGTACACCTATTATACTTAGGTTTTGTCTTCTCACTATGTCCTGGATGTTTTATGTTAGGAGCTTTTTGCTTTTTGCATTTCTTTTGACTGTTGTGTCAATGTTTTCTATGGTGTCTTCTGCCCCTGAGATTCTCTCTTTTATCACTTATATTCTGTTGGTGATGCTTGCATCTATGACTCCTGATCTCTTTCCTAGGTTTTCTAACTTCAGGGTTGTCTCTCTTTCTGATTTCTTTATTGTTTCTATTTCCATTTTTAGGTCCTGGGTAGTTTTGTTCATTTCCTTCACCTGTTTGATGGTGTTTTCCTGTAGTTCTTTAAGGGGTTTTTGTGTTTCCTGTTTAAGAGCTTCTAGCTGTTTACCTGTGTGCTCCTGTATTTCTTTGAAGGAGTTATTTATGTCTTTCTTAAAGACCTGTATCATCATCATGAGAAGTGATTTTAGATCTAAATCTTGTTTTTCCAGTGTGATGGTGTGTCCAGGACTTGCTATGGTGGTAGAATTGGATTCTGATGATGACAAGTAGCCTTGGTTTCTGTTGCTTACGTTCTTATGCTTGCCTCCCGCCATCTGCTTATCTCTATTGCTACCTGCCCTCACTATATCTGACTGGATCCTGTCCTTCCTGTGATCCTGGTTTTGCCAGAACTCCTCAGAGTCAAGCTATCTCTGTGATCCTGTGATCCTGGAGTGACCAAGCTCCTGAGATTCTGTGATTCTGGGCATGATAGAGTGCCTGGGAGTGGAGCTTTCTCTGAGAGGTGCATGATTGGCTGCAGAGTTTTCAGTCAAGATCTTGTGGAGTTCCTTCACGCCTGGATCATGCTCGTCCCAGTTACTCCAGGTGTTGGGACAGATGTTGCACCCTCCTCACCTCTGATCCTATGATCCTGGGTGTGTTAGAGTACCTGGGAGTGGAGTTTCCTCTCAGTGTGGAGGGACTGGCTGTGCAGTTTGTGCTCAGGGTATCAGCCTAGGCAGACTGGAAGGAACCTGTGCCACTGGTCTGGTGGAGTTCCTGCATGCCTGGGTCCTGCTGGTCCCAGTGTAGCATACAGTTTTAATCACTATTGCTCTGTCTTATAGCTTGAGGTCAGGGATGGTGATTCCCCCAGAAGTTCTTTTATTGTTGAGAATAGTTTTCACTATCCTAGGTTTTTTGTTATAACAAATGAATTTGAGAATTCTTCTCTCTAACTATATGAAGAATTGACTTGGGATTTTAATGGGGGTTGCATTGAATCTGTAGATTGCTTTTGGTAATATGGGCATTTTTACTATATTATCCTGCCAATCCATGAGTATGGGAGATTTTACCATATTTTGAGGTCTTCTTTGATTTCTTTCTTCAGGGAATTGAAGTTCTTGTCATATAGATTGTTCACTTCCTTGGTTAGAGTCATACCAAGGTATTTTATACTATTTGTGACTATTTTTGAAGGGTGTTGTTTCTCTAATTTCTTTCTCAGCCCTTTTGTCCTTTGAGTAGAGGAAAGCTACTGATTTGTTAGAGTTAATTTTATTTTTTTATTTTTTAAACTGGATATTTTATTTGTTTACATTTCAAATGTTATTCCCTTCCCTTGTTCCCACTCGACAAACCCCTTATCCCATCCCCTTTTACCCTACTTCTATGAGGGTGCTCCCCCACCCACCCACCCAATCCCACCTCACCACCCTAGCATTCCTCTACACTGGGGCATCAAGCCTTCACAGGAACAAGGGCCTCCCCTCCCACTGATGCCAGATAAGGCCCCTTCAGTTCCTTCAGTTTTCCCCCAAACTCCTCCACTGTGGTCCTGTGCTCAGTTCCATAGTTGGCTGCAAGCATTCACATCTGTATTGGTCAGGATCTAGCAGAGCCTCACAGGAGACAGCTGTATCAAGCTCCTGTCAGAAAGTACTTCTTGGTATCAGCAATAGTGTCTGCATGTGGGAAGGATCCCCAGGTGGTGCAGTCTCTGCATGGCCTTTCCTTCAGTCTCTGTTCCCCTCTTTGTACTTGTATTTTCTTTAGACAGGAGTAATCCTGGGTTAAAATTTTGGAGATGGGTGTGTGTCCCCATCATTCATCTGGGGGACTGTGCTTAACCTCTGGATATGGTGTTGACAGGTTCTCCCTCCCGTTCCGAGGGGTATTTCCGCTAATGTCATCCCCATGTGGTCGTGGGAGGCTCTTGCTTTCCTGGCTTCTGGGGCTTTCTGGTTGCTACCCCCAGTTCCCCATCCCTCATTGCTATACACATCTGTTCAATTTCCTGACCCTTTGTAAATCTCCTCCATCTCCTCTCATACCTGATTCTGCCCCTCTATTTCCCCTTCCTCTCCTCTCTTCTTCCCAAGTCCCTCGACCCTTACTTCCCTTGATTATATTGTTCCTCCTTCTAAGTAAGACTGAAGCAGTCACTCTTTGCTGTTCCTTTTTCTTGAGCTTCATGTGGTCTGTGAGTTGTATTGTGGTTATTCCTGGATCTTTGCCTAATACCCACTTATCAGTCAGTGGATACCACTGTTAGATTGTGAAAGGCAGTCTGTATTCTGGTTGAGTGAGGCTTACTCCAGAGACCCAGCAGAAAATTCTCCAAGGGACTGAACAGTGAGCTATACACCAGACATTAGGCACCTGACACCACAAGCCCTCCAACTCCATTATCCTGTGGCTATCAATCACTTAGACAATGCCCCAAACTCCTAGTATTCTGGCTAGACTCCAGCCCCCAGTCATCTGACTACAGCCAGGTATGCCCTGCCCCACAGTTACCTGGGAACAGCAAGATAGCCCAGCCCACGATAAAAGGGGATGCTTGGCCCCTTCTCTCTCTCTTAGGCTCTTGCTCCCTTTCTAGTCTTTACTCTCACCTCTTGCTTCCTCTCTCCCCCTCCCTTTCTCCTCTTTCCACATGGCTGGCCTCTACTTTTCTACCTCCTATCTCTTTCTGTCTTTCCCTCTGTCTCTCTCTCTCTCTCTCTCTCTCTCTCTCTGTCTCTCTCTCTGTCTCTCTCTCTGTCTCTCTCTCTGTCTCTCTCTCTCTATATATATATATATATATATATATATATATATATATATATATATCTGTTTTCTACAATAAAGCTGTAAAACCATGGACTGCCTCCTTTCATCAAGACTGGCTATGCTGGAACAACGGAATAGACCTTCCCCTAAAGTGCTTCATCTCATCTCCCACAGGAAAGCCTCCCAAAATTCCCAGTTGCCAGACCAGACCGAGGACTCTCACTGGAGTGAGAACCACCAAGCACCTTCTTCTGCTGTCCCTTCTCCCTTTGACCTCTAGGCACTTGAGGTCCCACTTTGTTCTCAGCTCTCTACAACATCCAGCGGCATTTGAGATTTGTCAGTCTGAGACTGACATCCCTTCTTCTCTGGCTTGGATGCGGCCCAGAGACCCCAGAGCCGGATCTCCCGGGGTACCCAGTGGTCTGTGGTGCTTGAGAGCTGGAGCTGAGACTGCACCTTCCCCTGCTCTCTGCCACCCCACCCTGGAGTGGGATCCTGCAGCCTAACGCGGTCTGACCCATATCCTATGGCGGTTCCGTGGGGTCCCCCAAGTCTGCCTGCCAGTCTAGTCCAGTCTCCCTGAGCTCTGGTGGGATGTGGGTCTCTCCCACCTCCCAGTGCCTAACATACCATGTGTGTTCTTTTGTGACTGAGTTACCTCAAAATATTTTCTAGATCCATCTATTTGCCTGCAAATTTGGTGAAGTCACTGTTTTTAATAGCTGAGTAGTACTCCATTGTGCAAATGTAACATTCTGTATTCATTCCTCTGTTGAAGGACATCTGGGTTGTTTCCAGCTTCTCATTATTATAAATATGGCTGCTATGCACATAGTGGAGCATGTGTCCTTATTAAATGTTGAAGCATCTTCTGGGTATATGCCCAGGAGTGGTATAGTGTACGGCGCTTCTGCTGCCTACCAGCAGCAATAACGACCGAACACCTGGACTTCTTCTCTTGATGGTTTACTCAGGAATATTCTTTTGTTACAGCTCTCCTAGGTACCCAGGTGTTACAGCTCTTTAAGGTACCTAGGTATTACAGCTCTCCTAGGTTCTTAAGTGTCAGCTCTTCTTGATGGCACAGCTCTTCTTGATGTTGCTGCTGCTTCTTCTGCTTCTGCTTCTGCTTCTTCTTCTGCTTCTTCTTCTGCTTCTTCTTCCTAGGTGCTGCAGGTCTGCTTGCTTCCGTGGAGTGGCCCCGACTGTCTGGAGACAGCCCCTTATATACCCGAGCCTGAGCCACCAAGTCCTCCAGGATTGGTTCCCTGTCAAACCCTCATTAGCATACACCTGCTCAGGAGGGACGCATGCGCAGTACACACCCACAAGGGAGGGCGCATGAGCAGTGTACACCCACTCGGGAGGGGCGCATGCACAGTAGAATAGTCTATTGCAGCTGCGGCCACCATCTCAGATACGATCGTCTAAGCGGCCACTTAAGATCCAAGCAGCTGACGATCATATCTGAGTGGCTGCCTACAGGGAGGCACAGGGCATGCTCACCTAGGGCAAGGGGAAAGAATTAAGGCTGTTTGGAGCCCTGCTCATCCCCGCTTCAGCCCCATAAAAAGCAGCCTGTATCTCTGACAGACATCCGCCATCTTGGATACGATCCTCTAAGCGGCCGCCACTAACAATCGTATCCAAGCAGCTGCCTACAGTATAGCTGAGTCCTCAGGTAGAACTATTTCCAATATTTTGGGAAGTCACCAGGCTGATTTGCAGAAT